>NW_010312617.1:0-28393 GCF_000700745.2 Antrostomus carolinensis
CAGGAGCTGGGGTGTCCATTGGGGTGTCCCGCCAGGAGCACGAAGCTGATCGGCTGCGCCGTGTCCCCAGTTTAACTCCCGATGAAGTCAAGGATGAGGCCGTTTGTCTCTTCCCTCGTATTGTCATCTAATCTTAGCAACACTTAGCCATGATGTAGGCGAAGTTAAAACACCCAGCGCCTAGGACAGCACGGCAGTTAAGCGTGGAATTAGAAATAAGAACCGTAATTAGTCTCCCTTCTCTGGATGCCCGTTTTTAAATTATTTTTTTTTAAAGCCAAAATGGGAATAGGAGTTATTTGCTTTGGACCTTTGTCAGGTGAGCGCCTGGCACACCCGGGGAGCCTCGGAAACGGGAGGTTCAGCAACAGGAGCCTGTGCTGAGAGATCACAGCACATCAGCAGGGGCTGGAAAAAGGACCTATTTCAGAATAGCTCCGGTGGTCGTTCAACAGTTATATGAAATAAGTGCATTAAAGTTTCTGTGTAGGCCCCTGGTGATTCAGGTACTGTACCTGCACTGTCTGCTGTGTTTTATTTGCTTCCTCACCTTTGAAAATTCAGGAGGTGTCACTGTTTGTGAAGCTGAACTCTGAAAGTTTTATTGTTGGGAAAAGCTGAATTTGGGTGGCTGATAGGAGAGCTTTGAAGACTGGCCTTTATTTAAACTAATATCCATAAACGTTCATTAACTGTATTGAAAACGAAAGATTACGCTGCCGACCACTGATGATTTTTCCATAGGATACTTTTCAGATACACTGTCTTGATAATTGCGTGAGGAGCTGCTTCTTGTGTTAAAGGAATTGCATCTGGATTTGATAATCCTGCCTGACCCAGAAGAGATTTATTTTAAACTAGCTTTCCTCTTATGTTTTTTGTAGTATCAAAATACAAAAAACCTGAATCTGGCTTGATTGGTCTTTTTTATTTTTTCCTAAGCAGGCAAATACTTTTTTTCTTTTTTTTTCCCCCTGCACACCCTATTCCAGATACATTATAGGCCACAAGGAAGACTGGGGGTAAGGACAGGGGGAGTGGGGAAAAAAATAATAAATGGTCTCTCCTTTCCATAGAGGAAAAGCAAAATTTCCTCTAAGTAGCAGAGCTGCAAGGAAGCCCCTAGGTACTGTGAGGATTTGACCTAGGCAACACCTGTTTAGCCAAAAGCAAAAGTCTTCAAATAAATACAAGTGTAAATGTGAGTGAGATTAGTCCAAGGCTCTGAGGTAATAGAGATGGAAGTTAATACAACCAACAAATTATTTATATTTCCAGAGATTCAGTATGAAGAAAATATGGAAGTGATACTATCAAGATAAAGCCTACACCTACACATTGCTGTGTAGATGCTGTACTAGCTGGTTGTCAGCTCATGTGTGTTGTTAAACTTCAGCCATGAAACCCTACAGCAGTTATTATTGTTACTGTGGTACTTGTCCACATAATTTGCCATAACACATTCTCACATTGGATAATATTAGATGTCCCACTCATGGTATATAAATAACTGATGCAAAGTATGTAAGAGAAGAGAGAGTGTTTGAAACCACAGCTTTGAAGGAAAACAAATGTTGAACTTATTCTGTTGCATCACATCTAGACAAGATGTGCCTTTCCTCTGCCTTGTATTGTCAGCTTCTATCATTTATTCAGCTGTATATTTGAGTGCTTCAAAAATAAAAGTAGGGTATCCACAGAAAATCAGGTCCTGAGATGAAGCCGGAGTGCATATGAAACAGGGATGTATAAGGCTAAGTGTATGGTGGCTTAGAAAAATACTCTTGGGTGCACTGAGTGATGTTGGTCCTCAGCTATTGAGCAGTACTGAAAAAAAAGTGAAACACTGTCCAGGAGCAACCCCTGGCTTTACAAGTTGCTCCTGCAGTGGTCCAATTCCCCCTAGTTCTGCCTAGGAAGGAGGTGCTCCCTCTCAGGCTGGGCACTGCCTGTCGGATGTCATGAAGCTGTAGCTCTGTTTGGCTACTGGCGTTCTCTAGATCCAGTAATAAACCAACTGGTCCTAGGAAAGGTTTCAGATAATCATCATGACCTCTGGTGTCTAAAAATCTTCTGCTCCCTTATGTTAAGGAAGCCTGTTTGTAAATAGGGCAGGTCCCCTGCATAAGGACAGTGTTTTTATTCACACCCAATGAACAAACACCTCCACCCACTGTTGTTGTTTTAAAAGACTCCAGCTGCTCATGAATATAGGGTCAGGGAGGGCCGCCTAAATGTTTCTCTGTGCTTTCTCCCCAGCGCAGCCAGCAGAGCTGTTTCCTGTTCTTTGTTTCAAGGCTGGGGTTTGCGTCACACATTCCAAGTGGCATATGTGGTGCTCTTTCCTGTTTCGGGCTGTTTTCTGGCAGTTCGGGAACGTTGTCCGGGCCCCTTGTCACTGCCCCTCAACTCCCAATCCCCACCCAGTGAGTTATCATGTCTCTACACACTCACAATTGCTTAAGATGCCTGTGTTATGTCATAATGAGGTTTCCAAGTTAACCTTTAACGTACACCCTCGACTCCAATTTATTTGTGGGGGTGAACTGGAGAGAGCTTCGCTCCCTTCGCTGAAAACTTGTACTCAAGTCTCCAGAAGGTTGTGAGCCAGTTTTCTGCTCTCGCTTGCTCATCAGCCAATCTGGAATAGCTCCATTAAAGTCACGGAGTTACTCTGGTGTTAAAAGGAGTGTAAGGAAGAGAATCCACATCTATAGGCTCATACTTGTAGGAGGTTTTTGGCTTCTGACCTTTCCCAACCTGAATGACCCACCGTAAGCACTTTATATTTCCAGATCTCAAAAGGAATAGGTATTTTCTCCTTGTACAAACTAGAAGATTCACTGTCTTCCAGATGTAATACAGAAAATGAGACAGTGTTGGCTGCTAACCTTTCTTTGGAATAAATAGGTGTGGCTGTGCCACATTTTGCATTTTGAAGGCATAAAAATAAATTTTTTACTCCTGTTTTTTTGTTTGTTTTCTCCCCCACCCTGTTGCAGGCAGACATAGATAAAGATCAAGAGGAAATTCAGAAAGAGAACATAAATCTTTCTGTTGCTTTGGATCTGACAGAAGAAGAGCTAAAGGACCTAAGCCAAAGCTCATTGAAATCAAGAGAAAGACTTGCATTAACTTCAGTGGGCTTTGAATCAGGCCCTGGATGAAAATGCAAGATGGAGTGTTTATTCTTCTCTGTCACTTACAGGCCTGAATGTGCACGGTTTCTGTACACACAGAAATACTTCCACCCTTTCATTTTACCCCTTTTTATGTTACTAATTTTTAAGTAATCTTTTAGTTCCTGCTGTTGCACTTTTGGATGCTAAAAGTTAGTTGTTTGTGATCCTTGCAGGTATCTTTTAAGAAATACCCAAAATACATGCTTTAAACTCCCTCTTTCAGGGCTTAATTGTATGTGAAAAATATTTTTACTGAATTATGTGCACATCCTGACATCAACTTGTTTTTTATCTGTTCAGAAATCCGGATAACAAGAAGAATTTGGCCACACAGTTTTGGTAAGTTGTTTATTGGTTATTTTCATATGTTACTCTCAGTTGTTTTTATTTAGTTGTTTTTCTGTTAATTTTAGGATTCCATGGATTAGTTGATCCATTACAGCCCAATTAAATATCTTAATTCTGGTACTATTCATTTGCACAGGATATCAAACATATTTAATCTTTTTTCTCATGGCAGAGGAAAAATGTTACATTTAATTGCATTTAATATTGGAAACGGGTGTATAAAAGTCAGTAAATTTTGTAGTTCACACCTTTTTGTGGCCAGAATTTCTACAAAATCAGGGACTGAGATTAAAATTATAATAGTTTTGTAAATCAACTTTTTAATATTAATTAACACCCCTAACACGAGGTCTTTTAGAGTTCTTTTATGCTGTCAGTATTGAAGCTTTGTGTTTTCATTCCGAGGCTAGTTGCTTCCAATCCAGAACATGAAGTTTGGCAGAGCTGATTTTAGGAGAGATTTAACCCTTCCCTCTTAAGCATTCACTTAATGCTGAGGCTTCCTTTGAGGGTTTTGTAGCCATAATGGATGTCTCCCAGGGGAAAGAAGTATAAGTGTAGATCAGCTAAATGGAAAGATAAAGCTCTAACAGGTTTTTAATAGTAAACTAAGTCAGAATGAAAAAAAGAAAACAAAAAAACCAAAACAAAACACGTGGTCTGCCTGTCATCCAGTCTGTGTTACCAACAAACTAACTTGAGCCATGAAGGCATGTCAGACTTCCCACTTTTTAAAGAGTCTAACTAAGCTGCTTTGATCACTATGTCATTTGTACCCACTACATTATCCAGCTCTTCTCCACTTTTTTTCCACTTCTGTAGGTACACAGAAGTTCATCAACACTTGCCCTGTATTCAAATCCTCATTCAAATTAATTATTTAGGCTATTATTTTAAAAAGTACACTTCCTTTCTTTAGGCTTCTCCTCCTCCATAGTATAAAAAAATGTTGAATCTCTGTTTCAAATGTTTAATGAAGTAGCAGAACAGTATTTTCTGTCATTCTTCCCTCTTAAAAAAAATAAAGGATTTCTATTTGTTCTATTATCTTTAAAATTAACCTCTTAAGAAAAACACAACAAAAAAAATAAAGTTCTGTTTGGAAGGGAAAGATTATCATGCCATTCCACATACTTTACTTGTTTTCAGAAGTCTGATCTTTTATCCTTACTAGACTGTTTCTCCTTCTAAGAAGTAGCTTGAGACAGGAAACCAGACAGCAGTCTGCCCTGATAAGGGAGAATATTGTCTAATGGAGGTGCCTCAAGAGCTTTTCTTTCTCTCTCCCTTAGGTTCAGTAAATGCAGAACTGAAGGTTGAACAGGGTTCATAAGGCCTACATTTTTCATTGATAGAGAAGATATTTTCTTAACAAGCACTGGAAGAACTTTTTTGCCCAAAATTTTTACGTAAAAGAAAGACATTTCCAGACAAGTGGCTTCGAAGACCCTGCATCAGTATTATTGGAAATGTAATGGAAATACCGAGTAGTTTGCTATACAGCTGATAAATGATTATGTCAAAGCATTTCTAGGTCAAACAAAGTGACATCAGCAAAGTTAGGATGCACAAGTTGGGCAAAACCCCAGATTTTTCAGCCTGCTTGCAGTTCTGAAAGGAGGAAGGTAAAATATTTTCAAGTCAACAAAAAACAAAAATAGTCTGAAATACTAAATAACAGAATCCTATAGAAATGCTCTTTTTCTTTGTGCCTATCAAGTAAAACTTTCAGCAGAAAATTTTTGCCCAGGTACCATTTTCTTTTTACATGATATCCCAACTTTTTCCATAGTTACTGCCATTTCTGAATGGAAATCCAGTGAACAAACAAACACAGAAGGCTGCCAATCAGTAAAGCATTTTCTTGGTGTACTAGTTCTTCCTTCATGGTTTTCCCCCTCCTGTTCTTCATGGGCTGGCTGCTCCTGTCCCTTCCCCCAGTGCTGTGTCTGGGCCTTTGCTCCTTCCCCTGCTCTTGCTTGCTTTGACTGCGTCTGACTGCTGTGCTGAGATGGAGAGTTTCTTTGCCTGCTGCTATTTTTGGGGCCCAGTGCAGTTAAGTGCTTGCTTACTTCCTATTAAAGTTAATGGAACTTCAGAAACACTTTTTTGCTGACTCAGGTCTTGATGAGCAACTGGTACAGTAAGTGCAAACACATCTTGTTACTAGTCCTGGAAAACACTTTTAACCTTTTCCAGGCAATCCTGCTCTCAGAAACTGTTTTTTCTCTGTCAAATTCTCTTTCAAGGTTCCACTGAAGAAGACTTCTCACCGAGGTTCAGAAAGCCTCCCCACCAGTTGGATTTCATTAGTGGAGTCTTCTGATACTATCACTTCTCCTTAGTATCAGGGGAAGTTTGGCTTGAGGCTCACAGACCTAATGTTTTCAGAGCATAAGTCCTAGAGGGCTTGGACTGAAGAGCTTTGGCCACATGACTTACATTGGCTGCTGGATACCAACTGTGCTGCAAGAGCTGCAGCATCTTTGTGGAGGGCACTCATGCAGTGCTAATTTAGCAGTTATCATTACATTGTTCTGTAATTATACCAACAATAACAATCATACCTTGAAGCTTCTAGACAAAGCCTCATGGTATCATGTGGTAGCATTCCTTGCTTCCCCCTAGGCGCAAAGATTGAGAAAGCAAACCCTATGCATGCTTTCATGCAGGGTGAAGAGAGGCAGAATTTCTGGTCACCACCCTGCTGTCCGCAACAAGAGTCAGATCACTGACTGCTCTCCTGAGTATTTAATGAGAGCAAAAGCTCTATGTTAGAGGGAGGCTTTGTAGTTGTTGGATGTGCACAGTCAAAACTGGCCCTCCACCCCACCATTTCCTTTCATAACAGGTCTGAAAAGTTGATGGACCTTGAAGGTAGATGTACAGGGGTGCTGGGAGTAGCTGCAATGTGGTTGCAGTTCTCCAGCTGCTCTGCAGAGCAGATGTGTAGTCTGGGTGCATTCTTCAACCACTTTTCTGGTTTCATCCAGGGTAAATAATCTGTACAAATCCTTATTGTCAGAGTACACCTTAAGTACCTTCAAGCTCTCATTTACACATAATTATGTCTCAGAAACAGTAAACCATGCCTGTCAGGAAGTTAATATCAAGAAGTCTTCAATCCTGACGAGGCTATGAGCTCTACCAATGATGAACTTCGCTTCTGGAAGGGCTACTTTGCTAAATATTGGGTCATAAGGGCAGAGTTTGTGTTTTTTCTGGCTTGCTGTCTTCACTGGACTTCACATAGAAAAATACTGAGGGAGTTTGCCTGGACTTTGCCTTGCACCTGTCCTTATTTGCATACAAAAACCAATTGCTTCATTTGTCTTTCTGAAGTACAGGGTGTGAGCAGAATCTTATCAAAAGCCATGTCCTGTTTGGACAAGTTGGACTGACTTGGCAGAGATCCACAGGGTGGAGTGAATGGGAGGAGGCAAGAAAGTAAAACTGGGTGGCTTGTTAGCAGAAAAAGAGAGGGAGAGAAAAAAAAAAGAGAGGGTGGAATGTTTGCCTACCGGATTGTAGTTAATTATTTAGTTTCAGATTACATGCATTTAAAATTCTTTTAACCCACATGAAAAAAAAACCCTTTAATGCAAAGTAGTTTATCTAATAATGTGAAAGACAAAGGCCCTTATTTTTTAATACGCTTAATATATTGTCTCCTCATTGTTTTTTCCAGGGTTCCTCAGGAATGAGAGACAGTATTTTGATTTTCCATAAAGAAGTTGTATTTACTAAACAATTTGTGATCTTTCAAACAAGTACATTATGAAATCAGTGTGTTAAGTAGAAACCAACTGTTTTTTCATTCCTCTGTAACAGAAACAGATAAGGCTGTTTACCTTCCCTATTGCCCCCTTCTCAAATGTTTAGGAGAGATCAGGAGGTTTTCAGGTAGTAGGCATGATTTTACAAATAGACCAGGAAAACTACTGACTTCTGACTAGAAGCTGCATGCTTTATCTGTGTGTGAGTGTGCGTGCATGTATTTTGTTTGTGAGTGTGGTCCGAGCAATTAATTCGGAGCATTATTTTAAATACAGAGAGAATTGTTTTGTGAGTTTATTTGCAGCCTTAGGAAAGTGTCCTTCTGAGATAAATTTTAATTGCCAGACCCAAAGCTGATTTAAATAAGAATCTGACCCTCTGATCTGGACTGACAGGACCAAGCCATATAAATTAATTTTCCTTTCTTTAAAATTAGTTTCCAGTCACTATCAAATGAGGAAAAGAAACCTACTGCTTAAGAGTAACATGTGATAAAGAAATGCTCAGTTTCTGTACTCTGATGCAGCAATAAAAGTAACATTTTCCTCTGCTGTTCTTAGATGACTGCACCTGAGAAAGATTGAGAATTACTTTTGACTTTTATTCAGGGCATTACACTTTCTGTTGTCTTTGTCAGTCTAATGCCTGCACAGTAATTTAGAGCTCTCTCAGGAAACACTCATATGTACAGCATTGCATATGAAATGTGTATCAAGTGTCTTTCACATGCTTTATTGAAGTAAAAGGTGAAAAGGATTAACTCTTAAACTGAAGAAAATCCAATTTTAAAACAAAAATGACAAACAGAGTAGCCTGGGAGCATGACTACTTACTTTTTCTTTCCTCCTTTCCTCCTCCTCTCTCTCTCTCTCTCTCTCTCTCTCTCTCTCTCTCTCTCTTCTCCTTCCTTCACTAAAGTACAAATTGGTGTGTCGCTTTATCTATGCACATATAAACTAAAAATTTAAAGTTTCTGGAAACCTGAAAGCAAGTATTTCCCAATTCTTATATATGAGGTCTGAGATGCTGCATTTCACTGTAAACATTTTTTTATGTCTAAAAGTGTAACTTTTTTTCTGTTTTCACAATGTATATACCTGTGTGGGAACGTGTGTGAGTGATGCATAGATACATATATAGATTTAATGCATAGATATGTGTCTCTTTCTGGGAAGACAGTCTTCTGAAACATTATTTCTAGCTATGTGAAATGTTAAAAACCTGGAAAAGGTAACTGTTCAAAGAAAAATAGTGTAGTTAATAACCTTCTCACAGACAAAGTATTTATAAAATTACCACAACTTTTAGCAAGTAGTGCCATCTTACAACTGCTTCTAAAACCACATGGTCAGTTTAAACTGGAAGCTGCATTGAGCCTGCTCTGTTTCACTTTTTCTTTGTGATTTGGTTTTGTCAGGCCTTTGACTTTTGTAAGGAAAATTATGAAGATACTTCAATTTACTTTTGATACTTGTTTATTTCCATTATTCAAAATGAACACTGTAATATGTTTCCATAATAAATGTTGAATATATTTCCATAAGTCTTTAAACTTTATTCAGATACCTGAATAATTAATAATAGACTTGTAACAACTCATGCCATCTTTCTCTGGAAGCTCTTAACAAATTTTAATGTATAAATACACGGGATAGTTAATTGTAAGATTGTTCATTAGTGTAGGCTTATTAGAATTGTTTTAATTTTCATTTAAATTTCTGGAATAATTTTCCAGCCACAACTACAAATCTGTTGTTGAGCCTTTAGCCTACTTCCGCAGGATGAGTGTCTGGAGGGGGTATTCTGGCTGTATTCCTTTCTTTCCAGTGCCATCTACTGGTCAAAATTGAATTTGTGCAAATATTTTTTGTCCTCACAAAGAGGTCAGTACCACTTCCCGGCAGGGCTTTGGACTGTACAGTGTATGGTGAGAACCCACTCCTGTAACATCAGTCATATACTGTATAACCTCAAGTGATTTATAAAAGCTTGCCAACATCTAGATGTCATTAAGAACAACTTTCCTTTGCTTCTCCTGGTTTTTACTCTGTGCCCTTGTGGCTTACCCCATAAGAGATAGCTCCTTTCCTTCACAGCATCTTTCCAAGTTGATCATGGCAAATGCAGAATATGATAGTTAAGTTATGATGTGCTTTTGCTAAATACTTTTATTTCAGGCAGTTAGAGATAAGCCAAAGTTGGACAAAGGAGATTGAACACTCTGTAGAAAAAAATAACTGAAACTGCATGGAATACAAACAGATTTTTTGAAGTGCTTTTCTTTTGCACAGTTAGCACAAATTGTTGTTGAATTGTCAGTAAATCTATTATCTCAGGGAAATAACTGATGTATTTTTATGTTAAACCATTGCAGCATGTTGGATATACCTCTCCAAATTTGTCCTGTTTTTTAATCTTTCTTTTGCATTGATTTCAATATCACTGTACATTAAAGTTTCAGATTTTTCTATCAAGACTCTTAGATATCCTTTCCAGGATCAGCTCACTGTTAAACAAGATTATTCTGAAGTTATAAGGCTGATGAGAAATGCATGGTCTAAACTGTGGTGTGTTTACACACTGACAGCTAGTGAAAGTGACAATTCTGTGATCTTGGTATGCTGACGTGCACAATGAAAATTGAAATTAACTTTCATTAAAGTGAGTAGATGTCCCTTTATTTCAATAGCGATTGGGAAAGAATAAACTTACAGTAAATGAAATATTTAAATGAAGCCTAGTCATATATTTAAGAAACTATGTTAGAGATTTACATTAATCTGAGAAATTAGTAAGTTCTTTACAGTTCAGAAGGTTGATCTGGGAGCTTCCTACATTTTTCTAACATCTTGTCTTTCCCCTGCAGGCGAGGACATCGGAGGCATCAGAAGAGGTGAATAAAGAAGATGCTAATGTTTGACCCAGTCCCTATCAAACAAGAAGCCATGGAGCCTGTTTCAGTGGTAAGACTTCTAAAATATTTTAGCCTTTGTGATGACTCTATAGTTTTTCCATCTTTAAATTCATACCAAGATTTCTTTAAGCTTTGGCCTAGCGTAGGAAAGGCTGTGAAGCTATATTTTGCTTTTAGGGCAGTCAAATTCACATTCTAGGAAAACTTTTTCTGTAGTTTATGGATTTATTGCCCCTAAATGACCTGCCCCATTACCTCTGCTGGTACTCTTATCCCCAGAGCAGAGGAGAGAACATCCCAAGTACTCCTCAGCCACTGCAGTTACAAAAAGGTCTCTCTAGCTTATGCTGCTGGTGGAGGTGGGTTGAAATTAAGTTACCGGACTTTACAGTGAAGTGGCAAGAGCTTGTGGTTTCAATGAACTAAATGAACAGCTTCTCACCATCCCCTTTTCTGTTTTTCCCTTGGCCTTGATAACACGTGCCTGAGGCTAAATCTTCACTCTAAACAGCAGAAAATTAATCCTGACAAAAAAAAGTTATGGCTTTTTGCTGGGTAAGGCAGGTGTGTTACCTTACCATGTGAACAGATGAGAACCAGCGCAGTGGAGGAGGAACAGGGCAAAAGAGGGAAAGGGAGACTTTTCATTTCAATTAGGTTATTTTTTTGTCAACTTCATGTATCCTGGGCTGCATCAAGAGAAGCGTGTCCAGCAGGTTGAGGGAGGTGATTCTCCCCCTCTGCTCCACTCTCGTAAGGCCCCACCTGGAGTACTGTGTCCAGTTCTGGAGCCCCCAGCACAAGAAAAACCTGAACCTGTTAGAACAAGTCCAGAGAAGGGCCACCAGGATGATCCGAGGGCTGGAGCACCTCTCCTGTGAGGACAGGCTGAGAGAGTTGGGGCTGTTCAGCCTGGAAAAGAGAAGGCTCCGGGGAGATCTCATAGCGGCCTTCCAATACCTGAAGGGGCCTGTGGTAGTAACAGAACAAGGGGAAATGGGTTTAAGCTGAAAGAGGGCAGGTTTAGATTAGATATTAGGAAGAAATTCTTCACTGTGAGGGTGGTCAGACACCGGCACAGGTTGCCCAGAGAAGTTGTGGTTGTCACCTCCCTGGAAGTTTTCAAAGCCAGGTTGGATGAGGCTTTGAGCAACCTGGTCTAGTGGAAGATGTCCTGCTGATGGCAGGGGGGTTGGAACTAGATGATCTTTAAGGTCCCTTCCAACCCAGACCATTCTGTGATTCTATAAGGTCAGCTCAGAGAAGAGTCTGATAAACAAGAGCAGCAGGAACGTTTAGCTGGGAGGGGGACACAGGATGATCCGAGGGCTGGAGCACCTCTCCTGTGAGGACAGGCTGAGAGAGTTGGGGCTGTTCAGCCTGGAAAAGAGAAGGCTCCGGGGAGATCTCATAGCGGCCTTCCAATACCTGAAGGGGCCTGTGGTAGTAACAGAACAAGGGGAAATGGGTTTAAGCTGAAAGAGGGCAGGTTTAGATTAGATATTAGGAAGAAATTCTTCACTGTGAGGGTGGTCAGACACCGGCACAGGTTGCCCAGAGAAGTTGTGGTTGTCACCTCCCTGGAAGTTTTCAAAGCCAGGTTGGATGAGGCTTTGAGCAACCTGGTCTAGTGGAAGATGTCCTGCTGATGGCAGGGGGGTTGGAACTAGATGATCTTTAAGGTCCCTTCCAACCCAGACCATTCTGTGATTCTATAAGGTCAGCTCAGAGAAGAGTCTGATAAACAAGAGCAGCAGGAACGTTTAGCTGGGAGGGGGACAATGGGAATTGTGATGATATAGGCTGGTTTAGAATGGTTTGGATCCTTTGGGTCAGCTCATTGAATGGTCAGAATTGCTAACCACCAAAAATACTCATTTTTTGGTCGGATCAGAAAGCTGATCTGACTCATTCTGTGCAGCTGCTCAATGCTAGAGCAGGAGGGGGACGACAAGAGAACAGGACCTTCCCTTTCAGCAGTAGCCTGCAATAAGGTCAGATTAAGTGTGACACAAAACCAAACCTTAGAAAGGGTGATCAGTTAAAAGGATGAAGTCTGTGCATTAAATTCATGCTCTGAATGGCATATTTCAGTGAAAAGTTTGCTTCCCGTTTTATGTAAAATGTAGAATAATTTGCCATCAATCTAAATGCACCCATAAGCAGTCTGATTTCTTCAGTGCTATTAATGACACCTGTTGAGAGTTAAGTTTGTATGCATTTTAAAATTACAGTTTTGACTTTCATGGGTTTATTTACTTAAAGCAATGATAAAAAAATAACTGATCTGTCACTGAGGATGTACGTATGACAAACGGCAATATTTGGATCAAGAAGGAACCTTAGCATTGGCCAGCCTATCGGTGACTTCAACCACGTGCTCCTTGCAGAGGTCTGATACCTTCTGTGCACTGGACCTCTGGAGTCATCTTGGGTGTTCTTGTAACTTGGTGTCATCACTCTGACCAGCCGTTAGAGACTATTCAGAGCATTTCATCAAATCTGTATGCTTTCCTTCCATTATTGCATAATGGAAAAACAAAACAAAACAAAAAACCAGGAAAGGAAAAGCAGAAAGTCCAGAGGAAAGAACATTTTTTGAGTGAGGTTCCCCTCATGGAGATTACTCTGGTTTCCCTCAGGCTGAGGAGTGAGTGTGTGTGAGCTTCTGTTTGCGCACAGGCTTTTTAGCCCCAAGCCCTCGAGGTCCTGCTTCCACAGCGCTGCTTGGTGTTGCAGCAGAAACTGCTCTGGAAACACCTCTAAAGGGAGGAATTGTGGTGTGGAGGGAATATAGGAAAGGGTAGCAGCCACTGAGTGTGTTACTTTTCTTGACCCTCTTTTGAGAAGGTGGAAGGAAAGAGAAACTGTTAGTTTGATGTTCTGGATGTGCTGTGCTGAGCATAGAATTCAGTTCAGTGTGGGCTGACATGATTCTTAAATCAGGATTTATTTCTATTGTATCTGTCATTCTGATAGTATCATTAGAGACCAAACTAAATGAAGCTCCTTAGGAATTATTTGTTACTTTACCTGAACATACACTGTCTCTAGATATAAAGTCTTGTCTTTAAAAAATCCCATTAGTTGGGGTGGGAGAAGGAAACAAATTGTCTTTGACACAACTGCATTTCAGGGTGTGTGGCTGAAAGGATTAACTATACTTGTCAGATGACTGAAGCTCACATTGACAGTATTACATCACTACCAACAGCTCATGCTATTTATTGAATTGAATTATTGAACACATTTTATGATAGTTCTTTATGAACTAGTGACAAAGTAATCTCCGAGTACTTTGCTGCAAGGACTTTTCAAACATTTGGACAAATACCAGTTACTGTTTAGTGAAAGAAGTTGCTTTTTTATGTGTTACTATCTTTCTCTAAATTTAAATAGTTTTTCTCTCTCCTTCCCTCAGTCCCAAAACTACTTGTTTCACCTGTTTTTAAAGATAGCTACGTGAGGGGTTGAGGTCATAAGTAGCATACAGGAGTACAGATTTCATGAGATGAGAATGCTTTTTCATGTATTAGCTACTATTTGGATTAAATCCTATTCATCCTCCTACGTGATACTGATTTGACAGATAGTTTAAGTAGGTAAGCAGGTTCTTCACCTGTTTCTGTTTTTCTGAGAGGCTGGCTAAATTTTAAAGTTAAATTCATACAGTTATGTAGTTTATAAAGGACTTAATGAATTGTTTCAAAATCTATTCACAAAGAAGGTGTTTCACTGTGGCAGCATAACAGAATTTAGCCAGTTATATCAGATTAGTGTTTGGTAATGTCCCCTTGTGAACTGGGTGGTGATAGTTGTGCTCATGATGTATTTGGCCAGTGTTTATTCTTGATAGAGTGTCAAGAAGTATGGTGATTCTTTCTCCTTTTGGATTTATTGATTTAAGTGTATGAGCCACATGGGTTTGACTCAAAACTATTAGATTTATATTTCATTTGTGGCTTCAGTGCTCTGGGTTTTATTATGGACAAACAACAAGCAAAGATAAATCAATTGCTTTGTAAGGCCCAAAGAGGGAAAGTGATGATATCAAACATAAAAAAGAACTAGATGGAGACTAAAGGAATATGTGTTGAAATACAATCCTGCATCTTTATAGTGATCTATTGTAGTAACATACCATTCTGCACAGGCATGTTTAGGAAAGCAGAATTTACTGAAAAGTGGGAATTTGTTGGGTTTTTTTCAATCCAAGTCAGACTAAACTCCTATATACACTGTTAATTCTCACAGCAGAAATTCAAGAAAAATGTATTGGCTTAAATATTTTAGGCAAACAGAGCAATGATACCTAATTTTCCATTGTTCCACCAGAATACTTGCAGAAATTCTAGGACAGGTGAGAAAAGACTGTTCTTGCAGTCATCCTGCAGTTGATGGCATTTAGAAAACCAAATAGAGATAGTTAGGCTTTTTTTGTTTGCCATTGTTAATGCTCCCTATTTACAAAGACTGTGAAGTCTTCATTACTCTTCCATCCCATATCCCGGGAGGGGTACTGTCCACTTCCTTTGGAAAGAAAGGGAGAGTGACTTATCGAATTTGAAAGCAGTGGTTCATATCAACCTAATGGTAATTGCTGTGTCCCAGCAAGCTAGAAACAGAAACTGCTGTGCTAAAAGGTACAGGAAGCTTAAATTTAGGAGATAGATCTCAGCATGACTTACTCCAAAGGGTTTCAACTGCACTTCATTGACAGTGAGGCAAAACTGTTTTCCATCAAAGAAAGTGTCTGATTGACAGCAGATATTCTCCTTCTGATTGTTCTAGCATCCTTCTCATCTTTATCACCCTTTTTGTTCCAAACACAGGTAATTTGTTGCGCCAGATTTTTCTATCACAATTTTATCTGCAGTTCCAATAGAAACGTAGCAATTAAAATCTCTGAAACAAGAAAAGTTCAGAAAAATTATTCCACGTCCCTGAGGGGGATTGGTGGGAGAAATAGCTGACGTTAAATCTGTGCCAGCTTAATTACAATGAAAACCTTCTATGCAAAATAATGCAAGGCATATGGAGTAAAATACCAAGTCCCTAAAATAATAACTTCTTAAAAACTTAATTATTTTTTCTTAATTCTTGGAAAGTATTTCTTATTTGTTTAAATATATTTCACTTAACTCTTAAGCTCTGACGTTTAGTGATGGAACATTTCCAGTTGTTGAAGCTGAGTAGACTGTATGTGGTAAACCAATAACAGCAATTTTAATAGAAGTTCTTAATATCTCTTCTGCATTTAAATTTTGTATTTTTGCCTATCCCCCTAACTTGATCAGATTTAGTAGATATTAAATACTAAACTCTGTCAATATTCAGTCACCTTCATCACTTAGAATGCTAATAATTTTGTCGTTTGGCTCAGCAGTGGTGGCAAATCTATAGAACTTGTTTTAGGCAGCATTGCTTGCAATAATGGCGTTTTAACAGAATTCTGAGAGAGCAGTTGCCATCAAAGATGAACATTTCTATAGACTGAATTTGTAAGAATAGTCATAAAGAGAATAAATAAAGTTTCAGAGGTCTTAATGTAATATTTACTGTTTTAAGATTAATCACCATTTTTGTACGCTGCTTTATTCAAATATTTTATGGAATAGGTGACTCAGCTTTGTTGTTTCTCATCACAGTGCTATGAATGCAGCAGGAAAATTTAATATTGTCTAAACTCACTGTTTCAAACAATAACTGAAAAGAAGAAAAATACATTTGTGTCATTTTGCAAAAATACTTTAAGTTAACATTGACATTTAAAATCAACTAAGTGTCCCTTACAGGTGAAACAGGTAAGAAACTAGGAAAATGTATTGCTAGAAGTTTTCACCCCAAGAAGAAAATAATTGAAATGTCATGGAGATGATTGTATAAAAATGCAATAATTTTGTACTAATAATCTGTTTCACTTTCTACCATTTTGAACATTTTTTAAATCCTACTCATCGAAGTTGTTTCGGTGCCAAAGTGTTCAGCCGTTTTTTGGTATTAGTGTGAAACCACTTAGGCTTAATGCGAAGCTTTATTTACTTAGAATCCAAATACAGCATTTTATTTCAAAAAATGTACAACATCTAAGGGCTAAACATCTATGCAGATTACATTTTTTATATCTATCTGCTATGTTAGAATATCACATTGTTGTTTATTTTAAGTTATCTGTTAGTAAACAACCTCCACTTTCAACACTTTTAAAATGCAAAATTGATCTGGATAGTTGTTTAATAATACTGTACTCTGCAATGAATGTCCATACTTGGTTTACAAAAAATATTTCCACTAAAATGCAGAGATCACCACATAGGTCAAGATTAGCTTTGGGCTTTATATGACCTTGTAATGAGAACTGCTAGCTACCACTGACAGGAATATTCTTCCAACATGTCAAATGTTTATCCTTGTGCTAGTTTTCCAAAATCAGACTGGCTAGTTAGCAGCTTCATTTCTCAAAAAGGAAAAAAAAAAGGTTTCAAATTTACCTTTTGCACTCTTGAGTTTCTCATCCATTGCTTATACAGTTCAGCTGTGTATTTTTTATTGCTTGTAGGGTTCAGATATGTAATTTCTTGCTTTAGTGATGATTATATTCCAGTTGCTTAAGCAGTTGATTGGGACCCGTTACTTGGAATTCTAAGTCCAGTTTAACTCCCCTCTCGTTTGACTTCATGTTCCTCAGTATATAGTTATGTGCTGGGCATAGCACCATGTATCTCCCAGGTCAGTTAAGTAATGTGCAGCTTATTATATGAAAAGCAGTTTTTAAGAGAGAAAAAGAGTTGAATAAGCATTGAGGTTTTGTTTTCGTCATCTCTTTTACATTGCTTCTGAAACAGTGAATCAGTACTTGAATAACTTCCTTTCTGTGAAATCTTGGGCTTTATTTTAATTCACTTTTATTTAGAAAGTACATTAAAGTGCTTTGTTGAACTTTTTCATTTTGCCTCAGTTTTATTAGCCACCTTTCTTTTTCAGCAGTAATTGTGTGTGTGTTACGAATTATTATTTGATGTTCTTTATTTTTTTCCACTTCTTCTCACAGTCATACCCATCCAATTACATGGACCAACTGAAGCCAAACAAATACAGCGTCATTTATTCTACACCGAGTATGTTGCACAATAAATTTTACTCAAACCCCGAAGGACTATCAAATGGAATCCAGATGGAGCCAGTAGACCTTACGGTGAACAAACGGAGCTCACCACCTTCAACTGGAAGTTCTCCTTCCCCGCTGAAATTTCAGACTGTGCATAGGAGAACTTCACCTGGATTGACTCTGTCCTCACCCAGCTCACCTCTCAGTAAATTCACACCGTCACCCCCAGGAGTACAGCCTATTTCCATGCCAATAACAATCCCACCTGTAATGGCTGCTGCTCTTTCACGCCACGGACTGAGAAGCCCTGGCATACTCCCAGTTATCCAGCCTGTTGTGGTCCAGCCAGTTCCTTTTATGTATGCTCCCCATCTTCAGCATCCCATCATGGTGTCCACAGTTCTTGCAGATGAGATGGAAACTCCAAGTAGCATGCAAGGTTGGTGTTGTCAGAGTTTCTTTTTTATGCTCTTTTATCCTGGGAAAATAACTGTATATCCAGGCACTTTTTCATGTGTTTTTTGTGTTTTAGGAAATGGAACATAATTCCTATTCTTCTAAGATGTGCAGGCATAGAATTTACTGTGTAATTACTTTAGCAAACTTATCAAGGTCATATTCTGTTCTGATTTATACCTACATAAAGCTGTTGTATCTACTGAGATTTGGACTAATGAAAATTAATAGAATTGTTTTGAATCATAGTTCATCAAGAGGTAGAAGATTTTGTATTTTAGCATAAATTGTTGCACTAAATATAGATCTGGGGGATTTCTTTTGTTTTAACTATAGATTTTTATGGATATTTTTTATTTCCATAACTCCATATTTTTGATGTGTTGCCTTCCCTCTCCTACCCTCCCCCATACAGTGCCCGTCATTGAGTCTTATGAGAAGCCTACGCTGAAGAAAGCAATCAAAGTAGAGCCAGGAAGTGAACCGTCGAAGACTGACTTCTATCCTGAGCAAATGTCACCTCCGATGATGACCTCGTTGTCTCCCCAGCAAGTAATGTTGCAAGAGTAAGTAGCTAACAGTAGTCCCAAGATCAGCAGAAGGATGAAGTGCCATTCATTGCAGCAGTTACTAATTTTGAGTAGTGGGAGGGAGAGTCACCGTGCTTCAGAACATGTGTTAAAATACAGAAAAACATCCTTCCCCTTCACTGCCTCTGTGAGACGTGACTTCAACTTTTTTCTCCCACTTTAGCAATACAGCAGTTGATACATATTTATACATCACAACCACATAGATCAGCTGTTTATATAATTTCTGAAGTAATGCTGGTCCCAATCCTGAAAGTAGGACTCCCAATAAGCCAGTGATACCTCTTTATGTAAAACTACTAGCAAATTGGAAAAATACTGTAAAGACATTTCATCCTGATCTCTGTATTTATATTACCTAAAATACCTTTCTTTAAAAATATTATTCTGACCTTCTTTTCTTGGAGGACCTTATTGTCTTTTAAGAAATTGTGACTACTCAGTGGAAAGAAACCCCTCAGGCCTACAAGTTCTATATATATCTAGTGAAATTCTGTGTTTTCCTGAGGCATGTAGGTTCCGCATGTGGGTTTTTTTGGCAGCTCAGGTAGTTCCTGAAGGTTGCTCTCCTCCCTGGCCACTTGTTTCCACCCCAGTACCAACTCATTGTGCTGGTACAACAGTTACTGGGAGCACTGGATCACAGATCTAATTGGGTTTAAAACAGTCATGTTTGCAGAAGGCAGAGCAAGGGCTAGAAAAGAAGCAGTAAGGTCTGAGGCAGAAACGTTTTAATTGGAAATATTAAAAAAATTCTCAGAAGTCCCTGAGGAGCCATGGGCACCCTTCTATTTCCTGTTTTCCTAGGGAAAATTCTGTCGACTTACTAAAGTCATGGAATGGCCTGGAGCCAGGCTCATCCTTCAGCAGGCAGTGCTCTGGGCAGGCATGCAGGTTGCCAGCATGGCTCTGGCAGGAGCTGAAGTGGAGAAGTGAGCTGGGCTCACAGTACATGACCTCAGAAGCCTTTTCTGCCCTTTCTTCTCCCCAAACCATTGTTTATGTGCAAAGAAAGAAAGAGGAAGCATGGGACAGGCAGTCTCCTGCGTTTCCTTCATGAGGCAGCCTCTTCCTCCTGCTCATGACTGTTCCCAGGGTTAGAAGGCACAGGTAGCTCCAGGGCTAACTGCGTTCGGCATAGCCCTCTTGTGAGCATTCCTCTTCATTTTCAAACCTCTAACCAGCTTAGGTGCCAGTTCCAGACTGCAAGCTCTTTGCAGTTAACTATGATTGACATTTAATTCAGTACTTCTACCATTTCTGCCTTTCTGGGCACTATGACAGAGTTGACTAGTTGCCAGCTAGCTTTCATAAGCAGTATGCTGTTTATTTAAAAATAGCCTTATATGTTTTATTGTAATAATCAATGTATAATAGTAAGCATCTATGTTTACTAGATGGTTACTTATCTCCATAATGGACCTGCCATGCACAGTCAAGTCTGTATCTTGGAACTACCTTCTGCTATGCCAGGGCTACCAAATGGTGCAGTTAAATTTTGTTTTTTGTTAGGCCTCTTTAACAAGAGCAAACCAGTAAGTGTTGTTCCTGGCTGATACCACACCCTTCCTCCAAGGCTGAGACTTCTGCAGGCTTGTCACCTGCATCAGTGATTTGCATTAATTATTTCCCAATGAGACCAGTCTCCACAGGAAACCCATCCGCTGAGCAAAGAATATAAAATTTGGTATAACACGCAGGTAGCATTGTTACAAAAAGCATTTGGATGGTCCATGTTTCCACAGCATCTCCTCCGCTTGCCCACGCAGAGCATTACGTTCATGGAGACCCTGTCCTCCCATTGCAGTGGCTTAAATTGCTTCCTAGCTGCCCTGTAGAGCTTCGGTTCTTGCTCATTCCTAAAGGCAGCCCTTTTAGTCAGTTAAAAAAATATACAGACAAATCACACAAGTTACGAGATGAGAGACCTAGACCTTTATAAAATTTCCTGTTGTCTCACAGCTTCAGCAGCCTCTCTCTCTGCATTATGAGCTACAGCTATGCAATGATTTTTTTAAATCATTTTTCATAGATTCCAACTACCCAAGGTGTGCTATTCAGACACATAATCTACATTAACGGGGCTTAGAAAACCTTCAGTCTCACTTTTAAGTGATTGATTTTGCTTTAGCGCAGTTTTTGGCATACGCATTACATATATAATGCTGGTGGCTTTTCCATAGGGATTGCTAGACTTTCTAGCATGTCTGATAATTGATGTAACTATGCAGTTATTTGTAAAACCAAACTTGAGGTAATAATCTCTGACCAAATATAAGAAGCCTCATTAATGTTGTGTTCTTGCGAGTGCAAGCATCAAAGTCTAACTCATGCTACCAACGTAGTGTGGTCTGTTGGTAAAGAAGGAGAAAAAGCTGTCGATACTGTAACATGATTTTTGGCAAATGCTCTTATCTATTAAAGAATGACACTTACATGGTTAGACTTACGTGAATTTGTATCTGGTTGTGTAAGAGGCAATGAAAGAATTAGGGCTGTGCTTTCATTATTGGCACTTACTTAATGTTTACCTCTGATTTTTGACACCACCTCAACCATTTTTTAAAATTGCCACACCCTATCTGAGTATTGATAACATTCTGTAGTCTTGCCAGCCTCCTTTCCTCTGAAGAGAAAATGAGACAGAGATGAATTCTCAGCGCTTTATTTACACAATGTCAGATTGAAAACCATCACAAATGGTGCACAGCCAATATCCTTTTTCGGCCTTTTTCCAGATGTTACCATGCCCAGGACTAGCCTCTGCCCATAGAGATTTAAACCAAGTTTCCTTGCTGTTGTAAGCCAGAGCTTCTCCAAAAAGACTAGTAGGCAACAGCATTAAAACTGAGCAATGCTTTAGAGAAACACTTCTTTCAAAGCTAAAAGCCGAGTATGTACATCTGTGTCTAATATCACCATCTGGGGTTTCCTTCCATTGCAATATTTTTAGCTACATTTAATGTGTACTTAGAGAGTACATCACTCAACAGTCACAGAAACACCCAAGAAAGATAATTTGTCTTCCAGTTTCGAGCTTGTAAATCTAATAGAATGAATAACAGAATGAAACTTTTCCCATGTTGGAGAAAAGTAATTCCCATCCTGCTGCTGTGGAGAGTAATAGAAATTTTTTTTTTCTTGTTAAACCACGCACAAGATTTTCTTTGCTGTGCCTGATAAATGGTTTGTGGGTTGTTGCTTTGGGGTTTTTTTGTTTCTTTGGGGTTTTTTTTCGTTTTAACTGAAGAACCTTTAGCACATGCTCTTTATTTTGCTGAGAGAAGTGGGTATTCAGCATTTCTGAAAATTAGACCCTAAAGGAACTTGGTTTAAATAGCTAATATTACCTAGTGTTATAAAACATCATTTAATCAGTAAAGAAATGTGAAATACAGTACCTGAGAAAATATGGGAGTTCTAGCCAGCTTATTTCTGTCACATGGAGGAGCTGGTTTTGCAACAAGGAATCCTGATATCTGCACATTATATATGTTCAGTTAAAAGTTTAAAAATATATTAAAAGCACCGATACAGAGCTGCTGACGGGTTGACAAATGGAACTTTGTGAGGCTGCAAGATTTGTAATGCCATTTACCTTTTTGAAGAACGTATTTATTTCCTTTTCTAATATTGACATGGGAGAAACAATCAAAGTTGTCCTCAATTCTACAGTAGGGGCATTGTTCAAACCTAAATATCCACAGTCAGTGACACCTTTCAGGAAGCTCGATGTGTGAATGCATGTGAATGTTCAGGTTTTTATGTGTCATAGAAGTCCATATGTAGTTAGTACATGTCTTACCTGCGCTGTACCTGTGGGCTTCAAAAGCAAAAAATGATGTTTGTGAAGGTGGAGGGTCAACTTCAGACATCCTGTGGGTGTGCCACACAGGCTAAACTACTTTTAGGAATTGACGTCAGTGGTATAGGGAGGCCGCACCCTCCTGCCAGCACCAAACAGGAAATTCTTAATTACTCTGTAAAGGAGTGACTGGAACAACAAAGATTGAGTTCTGCTTTGAAACCCTAAAGATACAATTTCTTCAATAATATAGAATAGCTGTTTCCAATTACAAGCAAATTAGTTACATTTGAAGGAAGAAGAAAAGTCGTGAACAAATACAAGGAAAGTTCACTATGAACTCAGAGTTTGAGAAATCTGGGTTTGACTGAAAAACAGGAATTTGAAGGGGTTTTTCCTTTGTAAGTTTAAAAAAAAGCTAGGGAGTAGTAAAAATGGCTACATCATGCCATAAAGTGAGTAAACATTTTAAAATATTACTGCTAGAATACACAAAACTTGCTAAACCCTCTTGAATTTTTCGACATGCATGTAATGTTGTTCTTTCTGCCAAGAGACAGAGTGGTAGTGAATAAAGGGCTCTATCATGAATCATATTAGCTGAGGTTTGCTGTGCTAAATGTTTCTCATTTTTAACATTCAGTTTGACTTTGCAGGAATCACCCTTCAGTTATAGTTCAGCCAGGAAAAAGACCTTTACCTGTGGAATCTCCAGACACACAAAGAAAACGCAGAATACATCGATGTGATTATGAAGGCTGCAACAAAGTCTACACTAAAAGCTCCCACCTGAAAGCTCACAGAAGAACCCATACAGGTTTGAGCATTGCTATGCTTTTCTTTCATCAAGTCTCTGGTAAAATAGTAGACTGAGCTTTTAGTTTGTGCTAATGGCCAAGTGACCGCAGGTGTAAATAAGAAAATGACAGAAGTTAGACCTGGCATTGTTCTGAATGTAATTATAGGCTCAGCAAAAGACAGAGGCTGTGGCAGGAAAAACCCACAACTAGAGACTACAAGCCAAAGCAGGATCATGGTGCATGCTGATATGCTTTACATTCACTGGCTCTTTGCTCATTTTCTGTCCAGTTGCTTGCAGATTAGTCATTGTGCACACCCTGTAAACACCAAATCAGTTCGAATTGCACTACCTCACCTCTTACATCACTGTTAAATTTGACTGAGACTTGCAAAAGTCTAGACTGTGTGCCAAATAAAAACACATCTGTTTCATGTGGATATGCTAATCAGTGGTCCAGTAGTGCTCTTTTCTGAGTGAGTGTTCCAATAAACGTATCCTCATCTCTGTTCTGTGCGGAAATCTTCATCTTGGCGTGCTGAATGAATATATGTGCGTCCGAGGTTTTTGCAAAGATATGGGACACTTCTGAGTAAAATGAAGCCCAGCTCATGTCTATCTTATATCTCCACACAAGCCAGCCCTTTCACCTGTTGGGCAGCACAATGGTGTTAAGGAGAAGGAGGGTCATATATTAGAAAGTAATGATTGAGAGGGATGTTAAGTTGAGCTACTTGTGACAGTGGTGCCACTTATTTATACTACAGTAACTTTTAAGAGGTCACAACAAGATTTCTACCTGCTGTGCTGAATGGTAGCACCAGTCTTTTCCCCCAGTTAATCTAGAATACAAAGTCCTGGTTTTGAAAATAATTGAACAAAAGCTAACACCTTCACACTTCTGTGCTTGATGAGACAAAACAAGTGCTAATATGGCAGAGGGAGGAAGAGAGAGATGATAAAGAAATAAGTTGTGGCAGGAAACAGTTTTTTGTTAACTGTTTTTTGTTTCTGTTAACTTCATCTACACAGATTCTAGTGCAGGGTACTCTACAGGCCAGTGCTGTTTGGAGGATTTTGAGTAAGCATTAAAGTACTTTCAGAAATTTGACAAGGCAAGAGGATCAATCTGTCAAATATTTAACTGATGTGTTTGTGTTTTAAATCCCCACCTCTGTGTTTCTTTTTCCAGGTGAAAAACCATACAAATGCACTTGGGAGGGATGCACGTGGAAGTTTGCTCGTTCTGATGAACTAACGCGGCATTTCCGCAAGCATACAGGAATCAAACCCTTCCAGTGCCCAGACTGTGACCGTAGCTTTTCACGTTCGGACCATCTTGCTCTTCACAGAAAACGCCACATGCTAGTCTGAATATCTTCTGTCCCTGACTCCTGTCACACTTCCCCCCCACCCCCCAATATACATTTTAATTTGGATTCAGCTGGTCTGAATCTCTGAGTTTATACCATTAAAAGCTTACATATGGTCAGTAGCAGATGTTATCTAACCCTTCTATGTCCTTGCCACGGGTCAGACCTAAAGAATGTGAAGAACACCTTTTTTTTTTTTTTTTTTTTTTTTCTCCTGGGGATGCTAAGCAAACCCATTTTGCAGACAGTATGTTTAATGTATTCTATTGTGAATAAGGGAATTTGTAAACTAACAGCTTTTGTTGGTTTCTTCATATAATCAACCCAGCATATACTGATAAAGTAGTAAATGTTATTGAATATCCAAAATGCTAGTCCTTGCCAGAGACTTTTATTTATGTGCCCTGTAAGGGATACACTCTCATTTTATGCTCAACAATGCAATGATGGACTTTCCCAACCGTGTTGATTTCTGCAATATGGTTAATGTAACAGTTTTAGAAAGGCACCTGATTAAGAAATCCCCTCTGCCAAAACAGTGAGTAACACTGTAGAAATAAATCTAAGCAATATAATTACTTTACAGAAAGATTGAGTCACAGTATCATTTACCCCAGTCAAGAGGAAAAATTGGCAGGAATTGGTCTATACGTAATATTGTGCATCTAAACGAATGTCATCTGTCCCCTGGATTATATTGTAGTATATATTCTTGTTTTTATTGCATAATGCCCTGGTGGATTTGTTAAATGAAGACCTTGTGTGACACTGTATGTCTGGTTTCTGTGAAGTGTATGGATGGAAGACACATGGTACTTTCCTATGACATGGCATTAAATAGTATTCATAGAAACCTACCACACCTCATTTCAGGGATATAGAGTATCCCTCTATAATCACTTCCCTACATTTCCTCTAAATAGTTTTTCTCTTTGCTGTACCTCAGAAAATAGCAATTCTTACGTTAAAAATGTTACAAACTGTATTGTTGCGAGTGAGTGCCACTTTCATACACTGCAATATTTAAAATTATTAATCCACAATATTTTTATAAGAAGATGGCATCAGACAGGAAGCACTTCTGATGATAAAGTGAGTCGTGGCTCTGTTTCGGATAGAAACATACACCAAATCATCCATTTGATAACTCTGGTAGTCTCTCAATGGTAGGTAGACTAAGCTTTGCTGTGGATGTGTCTATTGCATTAAAACATCACATCAGCAAGTCTTACCTCCCGTATCAGTTGGCAAACACAACTCCATAGATGAAATAAACTGAATTCGAGCAACCTGCAGTTGACCCTAGAAATGTTCCTGTCTCTGGGAGCCCACTGAAAGGCAGGTTTCTGTCTTTCTTAGCTGGCAGACTTTGTGGCACTGCAAGGAAACAAGATGCATTTCTTTAGGCTCTCAGGCACCAGTGCGTTTTTCTTCTTTCCCCTATGTAAGGTAAACACCATTCCCTTCAAGTTAAACACACTGGAGTCAGATTTTCATTTCTCAGAAGAACCCACTGGAAAGTGGAGAGGTGAGGGAAGAAGGGAGTTTCATAAAACTCTCCAGGAGGAGGTAGGTGGAGTGTACATCTGCAGGTGGGTATATTAGAGCTTACGGAGCAGGTGGGCTGTGCCTCTACATCCCGTGGAGTCCAACGGCAAAATGAATCTTGCAGACGCAAGAGTTTGAGTGTGAAGAACTTTCCCTTGGTGACAGAGGTTACCAGCTTTTCTGCTGACATCCACATACCCATAGAATTGGAGAAGGAGAGGATCTGTGCTTGAAGAAAACATTCCTACAGCGATTGCTGTGAAATGCGAAGTATTGCTCCAGTTGTGTAACAAATCTTGTATGTGGGAATATGGAACTGGCAATTTTATATAAGGAATAGAGCCCTGAAGGTGTGCTTTGCAAAGGGGAGAACTGGGGTTTGCAAAGCAGGGCTGGGTGTGTTGCTGCAAAACTTTTGTGAGGAAGATCTATATGCTCTGTTACAGCACCGTACATCCTCATCACTTTGCGAAGAGCGAGGGAAGTTACACCAGATCTTCTTGTAACTGGCCTTCATCTGCTTATCTCTGGAGCTGAAAAACCTGGTAGAAGAACTGACCTGGTTTTTGAGTGGCTGCATTGTTACTGACATTGAGGAACTTGCAGGGAAGAGAATTATGTTAATGAACAGCTGTTCTAGAATGGGAATTTTTGTTGGATATTGTTATTGTCAGCAGTAGCAGCATTGGCCTCCCTCATTAGGCTCTAGGTTTTAATGGCAGTTCCATAAATGCAGACACATCGCTGAGAGGCTGTGTGGAGCCCACGTAGCGTCAGTCACAAGTTTACAGACATTTAGTATTCTGGGATGAAAACAATTCTCTTATTATATTCTAGGGGAAAAAGCACAGTGATCCTATAAAAATAAGCAGCTTAATGGCAACTGGTTCATTTTTAGCTTAACAAATACAAATAAATAAAATTTGGGATGTTTACGGAACTTTTCTGTCAAATGCTCTGTTTCTCTTTTAAGGCTTTCACAAAATGTTTAATATTTTCTTTTTTGAAAAAAATTAGAAATCTAAAATCAAGTACCCTAAAAACAGAATTTCTTTGTAACTAAGAGTCACTTTGGAGAATTTAATCTAGATTATTTACCATGTTCATTCCTTAGCCTATGTACCTTTTTCCTGAAAATATTTATGCTGATGGTGGGGATTCAATCGAACTTTAAAATATCTTTAGCCATGTGCCTTGTGATTTAGGACAACATAAATTTAAATATTAAATATAAATATTTGAGATAATTTCATGTAAATGCCATGCTTATAGGATTTTTCAACTTGTGTCTAGTGGCTTTTTGTGGGATGTCAAAAAAGTCACAAACAAATAATGCTTTCATCTTTCATCTGAAAATGTGAATTTACATCTTAACTGGCTCGTTGATTCATTGTAGCAAACTTTGATTTGAGGAGTATCTTGTAGTTTTTAAATTTATACAACTAAATACTTTTTAAAGTGAGTCCTCCCATCTTTGCCCTAAAGAGAAGACTAAAGATAGAAAATGCTAATCCTGCAGAATGTGTGTTTTAAAAGCCAACTTTTTTCCCTAGCAGTATAGCACTGTGCAGTGTGTAACAGGTAGTAAATACTGTTTTACTAAAATGTGCCTATTTAAGCCATTTGGTTGGTTTCTAAGACAATTGCAAAAAGCTGAGCAGGTATTACTGTGTGTGGCTCTATTTAAATATACACAGCCATTCTCCAGTGATCTTTCTAATGCCACATCTTGTCCAAATATGTTGTCTCTGTCAAGGTCAGGAACATGTAGATGAATACAAATCCTTTCTATAAAAAAATACAAAGCATTTTACATATCTTGAGGGCTACACCAGTTTTCATTATATTTTACAGATATTAGCACTTTTTAAAATGTACTTTAAATATTAGCGGGTTAAAATAATCTTTCTGCTTAGCATCTCTCACCTGCGTATATAGCAGGGATGTTCTATTTACTTTAATACTTGTATAAACTATGCAGAAATTTTTTAATAAAATGTAATATATTTTATAAGCTAATAAGACTGAATGGGTGATTAAAGGTTTCTAGTGCGCATTAGTATAACTTGCAAATATGGAGACATTTTGGTAATCTTTTCTTACTACAGATGTGAATGTTTAATGTACTTTCACTGTTTCTACTTTGGTAATCCAATGGGAATTCCGTAATGACATTTTGTCATGTCAAGCTGTGAACATAAATTTGTACTGTACAGTCCTCATACTCTATTTAGTATACAATGCATACGTATGATACTTGTTAATAAAACCCTCAGAATACTGTTTGCGTTCCTGTCATCCTACGCCGTACAACAAAGAGCAATGGCACAGGTGGAAGGGTGAGGTGTATGCCCAGGGATCCCTGCAGGCTCCAGGCAGCACGCAGGAGGAGCCCCTGCGTTTTCGGATGGGCCTTCTGCAGCGCCCATGTGTACCTGCCCCGCACACGGTCCAGGGCAGGCAGGGCAGGGCGGGAGCAGGCAGGGCAGGAGC
>NW_010312618.1:0-6638 GCF_000700745.2 Antrostomus carolinensis
GAGGCTGTGACCCCATAGGAAGCCCGTGATGGAACATGCTTCTGGCAGGACCTGTGGCCCCTGTGGAGAGAGAAGCCCATGCTGGAGCAGGTTTGATGGCAGGGGGACCCGTGCTGGAGCAGCCCGTTCCTGAAGGACTGCACACCATGGAAAGGACCCATGTTAAGCAGCTCGTGAAGAACTGTCATTCATGGGAAGGACTCATGTTGGAGAAGTTTGTGGAGGACTGTCACCTGTGAGAGGGACCCCACACTGGTGCGGAGGAAGGAGTCCGCCCCCTGAAGAGCAAGAAGCAGCAGAAACAACATGTGATGAACTGACCCTATTCCCATTCCCTCTCCCCGTTGGCTGCTGCAGGGGAGGAGGTGGAAATTAGGAGAGAAGTTAAGCCCAGGAAGCAGGGAGGGGTGGGGGAAGGTGTTTTAAAAATTGGTTTTATTTGTCATTAACCTCTTGTTTGATTGGTAATAAATTAAAATTTGCTTTTTTCACCCAAGTTGGGTCTGTTTTGCCCATGCCATTAACTGGTGAATGATCTCTTTCTGTCCTTATCTTGAACCACGAGCCTTTCATTATATTTTCTCTCCTCTGTCCAGTTAAGAAGCGGGAGTGATAGCCAGGGTCAACCCACTACAGCTTGATCTCAAAGTCTAGATTTTGACAGCTAAAAGTAACTGAGAGTAATTGTGCTGTTAAATCTTAAGTTGGCTGGGATATGGACATTTTTTCTTCTGCTTTCATGCAGAATTTAATGCAATCAGATCTAGATCCATAATCAGACCTAGACTAGTTATCAACATTAAATAGGTATTAACATAGAACTGGAAAAAAATAGTTACTACAGTAAAATAAAATTAAAAAAAAAAACAAAAAACAACCAACCAACCAAACAAACAAAAAGCACCCCACGACCCACAACAAAACAAAGGAAAAGAGAGAAAAACAGTGCTTTTAGAAATAACCTGTCTTTAGGAGAAAGAGTTGAATATCCTGACAGTGCAACCTTTCCTGTATTTTACTTTTCCTAGGCACTAATATTTTAATACTAGTGCCTATTTTGATTGAAATGGCAAAAATGTTCCCCCCACTCCACCCTGCCCCGATACTACAATAATAGAAATAATGGTAAGGGAAAAATATAGACCAGTGATTCATTAGTAACAAGGCTTCATAAGAAAAGTTGTGTCTTTAGACGTACAGTCACTATTATTGCGTTTTAATTTAAAACATAATGATTGATTTCAGTTATTTTTGTGTTGAATATTTGATGTAGGCAGGTAATAAGAGAGAAAACACATCTAATGTAGCTGATTACAGATGATGCAACATAAGGTAATTTAACAGATGACACATGCCATTACAGATTAATAAGATTTTTAGACTAAGCTTAATCACTTTCTTTGTTATTGTAAGGTTTAAGCAGGATTCTAGTATATTAAAACAAAACTTTTAACTCCATCTGTCAAATAACAATGATACATATATTGGCATTAATGACTGTCTTCTTGGTTTTGATATAATGACATCTGACATTAAAATATTAAAAAAATGATTTTAATGAAGTTTCAGGGTATATGATTTTAAAACTGTCTTAAAAGACCAGTGATGTTAAAATTCTAATGTGTACCATTTTTTACCATTTGACTTGGCATTCTGAGCAGCACACAAATAGACAATTCAAGCTAAATATTTTGATTTAAAGTAAATATCTATTTAAATTAAAGAAACTATGGTAAGATAATTTATTTTATCACTTGTTAAGAAAAAAATCTTCTAATCTTTTATCTCTATATATTCTGTAAGCAGGGAGCTGCTGATACCTGCCTTATGATTGTGCTAGGATTTTTTTTTATTGGTGTTTTTGTTGTTGTTTTTGTTTTCCCCACCTTTCATTGTACACCGTCACACAGAGTGACTTTTAAATATTCTGGACAACCAAAATCATGGTCAATGGTGGATCAAAGTATAAAGCCTGCAAGTGAGTAAGATGATAGTACAACAGATGTGCCACCTCTGTTTAGCCAGAATAGGAAACGTGGGAAAATCTGTTACATAAAGCTTCAATGCACAAAGCAATTACCACTTTCAATCTGTTTTGGTAGATTTTTCAACAGCATATATATTAGCTTAACAGCAAGAATGTTAATTTTAGCTGTTTTCGCAAAGTCTGAACATTACAAAGTTTTTACCACTGTCTAATACTTCTCTCTAACGAGTTACTGTTCTGCAGAAATAGTTGAATTATATGAATTATATTTCCACTCTTATTTTGAAAATTATATCAATATTTTCTTGTCTAACAAAAATTCACTCTCTTTGCTTTATATGAAACCAAATATACACGTTGTCTGTCAGCAAGTGTTTACAAGAACAAACATTGATCCAGAGTTACATTAGATAGTTTACTCATTGAAAAATAAAAGCTTTATTTATTTATTTATTTATTCATTCATTTTCCTGGAACTGCATAGTCTTGTCAGCAGAATTTGAAGTTCACAGTGGTGGATAAAACTTGATACTTTTTTATTCCTTAGGTTTTTTAACTTCTTTCAGATAATTCTAGCATGTTCTAGTGATAGAAATGGGCTAACAGTTTCTTATTTTTCAGAGTTATATATTTTTATTATGAAAAATTTTAGCTATTAGAATTTTCTCTAATTATATGCAGCAATATATTTTGCCAGTTTTTGTTGTTGTAGCTTTTTGGTTTTTTTAATATCAAGAGTGGTAGACCTTTGTATTTCTTTTCTTCTCTTTACCTTTTATCTTTTATTTTAAGTTTTTGCTTTGGCTCTCATTTTAGCAAGCTTCACAACAAATTCTATAATCACAATGTTTTATTGAGATAAATTATTACTATATATTCTGAAATATTTTAATCAGAGCATCATTGATTTAGACACAGTATAAAGAAACAAAAGTTACAGTTGTATCAGAGGTATTAGTCTAAGTTGTCAGCAAGATGTTACAAGTATCCAGAAGTCTAAAAGTCTAAAAGTAGTATTATCTATATTATTCCTATCAGTAGAAAATCAACACTTACTTACAATATCCTGCTCCTAATCTCAGCTATAGATTGGTCATCTTTTTTTTTTTTTTTTTTTTTTTTTTTTTGTCAAGAGGGAATTTACATTTCAAATCAAATTTTTAGTTTATTCTAATATGAAAATTGTCCCAATTTTTATGATTATCTATACAATTTACTTTTTGTGTGTTATTTTTAAAAGTCTGCTGGTGCTGAAGGTGCCTTTGCTTTCTTCCTCTGGTAGATTTTGATTAATCTTAATGCATATTTGAGTTGCATTACCACATGAAAGTTCTATGTGTTCCTTGGTGTACTTGTAAATGTATATAGACCTCTAAAACCTTCACAAATAGTTATGTATCTCAGGATTACCTGTAAATGCTGAAGACTAGTTGTAATAAGAAAGGTGATCCTATTCAACAGTATATATCTACTTTAGATTAAAATTGTAACTCAGGAAACATCTTCTGCTAGAAACAAAACTGATGTTTTCTGATTTCCAGTGTAGTCCTCCGTTCCCAAGATTGTATACAAGGCACCAGTGCTAATAGGAGCCTATGACTATGCAAGTTAATTATTGGTATAGCTTAGTGCAGCTTTTCGTTTAACCCTGTTAGTATTTCCGCTTTTCCTGTTACAAGCTAATAATGTTCATCAACTGATTTCTTTTAGGTGTCACAGCAGAAAAGGGATTCTGAAAGAAGGAAATACTAGAAGTCATAGAGTCTGAATAAACTCGGTTAAATGAAATGCAACTTGGCAAGAAACACAGTAACTTTCACAGGACAGATATAATGAGATTGATGAATCTTGTCATCCTTGGCACATCAGTGGTGTGGTACAAGAACTTGGAAAGCCAGGATAAGTGGAATTTTGGACACTACTGAAGGTCCAAAGAAACCTCTTGAATATATGTCAGTGAATAGGAAATTCTTAGTGAAGAGACTCATCTCACGTACAAGTGAGATGAAAGGAACAGAGATATTTCTTGTAGCTACATTTTGAATATATTGTAGGACTTGACAGCCATGGCTCTGGATTCTAGAGAATATATTGTTGGAGACAAAGCAGAAAAGAAAGGGACTAGAGACAAAAATTATTGTTTAAAAAGAACGTTATAGTAAAAGAACTTTTAGTGTTCAAATGTCTATGGGATATATGAGCTAAAAGGGAAAAAAAGTCAAGCATGTCCTATAGAAGTAAAAAGGAAAATGGTGGATGATGAGAAAGATCATTGTAGAAGGAAAGGGAAAAATGCTGAAGTGAAGATATTCAAGAAGAAATGACTGTTGATGGTCCACAAGTAAGAACAACCCCAAGTTCTGATCCAAGCTAAACAAGAGGAATAAATGTATTTGAGACAAATTGAGTCTATGGTGTTAAATACAGAGGGGCTGCTGTAGTATAGAAAGTAGTAATTCTGGAACCGCTGGAATTTTCCTTTGGAAAGAAATCTGTGTTAGTAGGTCCATATGGGTATCTAGCTACTGATATATTTCAGATAGTTATATACTGTAGAGCTGTTCTATATATTAATCTAACCGGAATGTTGCCATGATCTTTAAATTACTAAGTTGACTATACTCTGCTTTTATACATTCTATTAGTATTGATATGGGTTACTCAAATAAAGAAAAATTTGTATAAAAGCATTAATAAAGTCCCTTAACGTTATTAATTAAACCATACCTAGTTATGTATTTGTGAAAAAATATTTCTGTGACACTGATATTTTTACACTATTAACCTATTTCTGTCCGAAAAAATAGTATAAAAGCATTAATAAAGTCCCTTAACCTTATTAATTAAACCATACCTAGCTATGTATTTGTGAAAAAATATTTCTCTGACATTGATATTTTTACACTATTAACCTATTTCTGTCATCCAGCAATGGTAAAGAAACAGACAAAAGACTTGGTGGGTTGACCCTGTCTGGACACAAAGTGTCCATCAAAGCTGCTCTGTCACTGCCCCTCCTTAACTGGGCCAGGGAGAGAAAAATATATAACGAAATGTTCGTGGGTCATGATAAGGACAGGAGAGATCATTAACCAGTTACTCTCATGGGTAAAACAGAATCAACTTAAAAAATGAATTTAATTTATTACCGATAAAATCAGAGTAGAATAATGAGAAATAAAACCAAATCTTAAAACACCTTCCCCTCACCTCTCCCTTCTTCCTGGGCTTAACTCTACTCACTATTTTCTACCTCCTCTGCTGCAGCAGCACAGGACGATGAGGAACGGGGGTTGTAGTAAGTTCATCATGTGTTATTTCCTTCCCCTTCTTAAATATGCTATCACAGAGGCACTACCACCATCACTGATGGGCTCGGTTTTGGCCAGCGACGTGTCCATCTTGGAGCCGCTGTGTCAGACATAGGGGAAGCTTCTGGTAACTTCTCACAGAAGCCACTCCTGTGACCCCCCTGCTACCAAAACCTGGCTGTGTAAGCCAAATACAATCTGTCCCAGAACAAGAAAAGTTAGTGTAATAAGAGAAGAGTATAACCCCAAAATGACAGTATTTCCAGTTCTGTTCATTTTCTGTAACTTTCCTCAAGTTTCCAGAACTCTAGTGCTTTTAAATGAAGAAACAAACAAACAAAAAATCCTCACAATATCCAAAACCAGAGCACAACCTACTAACTTTTAAATAAATATGATAAAGCAGAATAAAATAATTTCAGTGAAAGATATTAATCTTAATGGCAATAGAGATATTAACAACACACTCGCTTCCTTAGTAGAAATTTAAAATATCAAAGAATCTATATCAGCTGGTCCTCTGTCTGATATCCTTGCTTAATCTATACACAATACGTACTGGAAAATCTAATCAGTGGCCTTATTAACCCATCTAGGGTTTTTTATGAATTATGGTAACATCATTTCAGATTGATAGTCTCCTTTCCCCTTTCCCATAAATGCAGCCATCTGGAAAGTTATTAACAAAGTTATGGGGTGCTTTTTCTTCTTCTAGAGAAATATTTGTTCAAGGAAAAATATAAGTTTTATCGTCACAAAATATTTATTAGAATAGGGGAAATTAAGGTAATGATTTTGATCAAATACAACCTGGCAATTTTATATAAAATTTCCAGATCTTCCAGAAAAAGAATAATGGTCCCTTTTTTTCTTGTTTATCTTAAGATTTAGGATGCTCACCTACTTTATAGGAGACAAAGGAGTTTAAATCTAATCAATCATACTTAGGAAAAAAAAAAAAAAAGTGCAGGTCAAAATGCTAAAAGGTATTTTCTGGAGTTTAGCAGGTCTACCAAGGAGGAGTAGGATCGAGGGGAATTTGAGGGTTGAACAGAGTATCCCAGTCCTCTAAAGAATCTATTAATCAAATAAAGGTAATCAAATAACTGACCATTTTATAGTCACTTAACACTCCTTTTCCTTTTTGTATGAGGAAGAATAGATCAAATACCTTTAATTCTACCTTACTATCAGGAGACCTAGTGACTGTATATTCTATTTTAAGGAATTTTATATCCCCAAAAAAGTTTGTAGAAGGAGAATGTGAAGCCTTACATAATATCCCCTAACAAAAAAACTGCTGCCCTGTGGTTAAGACTAGTAATATGGTTGGAAGCGGT
>NW_010312618.1:6657-12082 GCF_000700745.2 Antrostomus carolinensis
AGGACCACAAACAGTTCATGTGAAATGAGAGGGTGTAATCCTTCAGTGAACTTTCAGTCTTGAATACAATGTCATGGAGTATTGCCAGCTTGTTCAGTGAAAAATGTTTCTTATGTTCTACACAAATAAGCAACCATCACCTTTTTTAGAGAATGTTTGTGCACTTTCTTTTGAGTGTATCAATTCTACCCTTTTAATAACTTTTCATGCCTTAAAATGTCAGTGCATATCAGTACAAGAGGAATCCCTCACCTGTATTTCTAACACACTTTTAAAAAGTGTCTATTAAAAACTGTCTTTAATTTCAAATTAGAGGATGTGAAACTAGTTTGTTTGTTTGTTTGTTTTTATTTCTTTTATAATTTTGTAAGAGGATGTGAAACTAATTTGTTTGTTTGTTTTTTTGTTTGTTTTTATTTCTTTTATAATTTTGTAGTTGTTGATCAAGAAGACAAAGTGCCTTTGTTTAACAAAAACAAATCAGAGCACTTTGGATTGACACAGTTGCCTCCATAGTGTGATTCTATAATTTCGAGGACATAGAGTTTACTTTTTAAACAGTTCTTGATTAACAGTGCACTTATTTTCTGTTTCCTTTGAACTAAGAGATTTTCTCCCTTCTTGCAGTTCACATATGTATCTCACACACTAGTTTGTCAACTGATGACTTTGAAGCTCCAGTAACTATGGACATTAAACTGCACTGGCAGAAAAATAGCTGTGATGTCAAAAAAGGAACTGGGAGGTTATAGGTTCTCAAGAAAGATTAGAACAAAGCTTTCCAATGTCAAAGAAATTAAAAGAATATGACAAAATAAAACCAGAAATCTTCAGTGAGCATTGTTTTGGCTTTGATTTACCTCTGTGATGTGGGAAAACTAAGTGTATCACCTGTACAAAATGGTACAGAAGCAGCTGGATGTGAGCCAGGCTGCTTTTTAAGAATTTAATACCCAAAACACATACATTTAACCTCATTTTGACAGTGCTCACTTCCTTTCCTCAGGAAAGTTAATACATTACTCTTTTCAGTTTCAAAGCTTTTGCAAAAAATATTAATGCATTGCCTTATTTCAGATTTCTTCAATTGCCCCCAGAAGGGATGATGACCTGGACAATAACTGTATAAAGTGAAAAGCTCTGATTAACCTCTTGGATGTTAATTACATAGACAGTGATTGTGAACATGAGAAGAACACAGAAACCAAACTTTGTTTTGTTTTGTTTTGTTTTGTTTTGTTTTTTTTTTTCTGGTTTAGTTGAACTAACCCTATGCTGTAGGGGTGCTACATTACTTCATCCACAACACATCTGGAGACAAATTGCCACAGAGGAATTGTATCTGAAAAGATCTGTTTGCAACATAGTGTCATGGAGGTTAATACCAATTACTAGCTATCCCTTTCTGAAGGCTATACTTCATGTCACCATTTAACCCTAAACTTGCATTTCATTTCAGATTATAACTTCTTAAGCTTTTCTTTTTTTTTCTTTTTCTTTTTTTTTTTTTTTTGTCTCCCTCTCTCAATATCTCTGTAGTCCTATCTAATGCACCAATTACAGCATTAATTTAAATAATTTGCCAATTTTTTAATAAGTTCTCTCTAGGATATCAGGAAAATTAAAGCTGTCAAAACTATACACAATTAAAATTTGTAAAATTAATGGGCTGCAAAATAGTAAAGGGTTTGCAGTAGGCAGTCCAGATGATCAGGTCAACAGGAGATACTATTAAAATGATCATGATAAATGATGACAGGTAAGTATTACCGTGCTGAAAAGTGTATTTATTCACAAAATAAGTGCTACCATAAAAGAGTTTTGTACATGAAATAATCATACAGTTGCATTTTCAGACATTGTACTGCTATCAGTATTGTGATGGTAAGCTCTACTACTTGTATGTAGTGACATGAAATGCTCATAATAGAAACATGGCCTAAGGCTATAAAGTAAAAATGAAATAAATAATTTATTTGAAATTTCATGGAAGGAAATAACATGACACCATTAGAAAAGTGCTAGACAACTTTTGTTTCCTGTCAGATGTTCAGCTATTTTGCAATACAAGGATATATACATATATAAAAAAAAGTTCCTACTGAAGAAAAATTATGTAAGAGTATCAATCTCAGTGCATCAGAAGAGACAGGTGTGCTAGTACTTCTGGTGTTAAAAAAGGAAAAGTAATTGTTTTTAAGCCATATGCCTCTTGCACATAAAGGAATGACCTCTGGGGCCTGTACCACTTATTAGTACCTTTAAAATGCAAATTTTAAATGCACATCTTATTCTGTCTTCTTTTTAAACTTGCAGTAGACACTTGAGCAAGTACTAGAGAAAAACAATCTGCAAATATCCCATTATAAATTTTGAATTAATTTACTCAGACTTTGTACATGCATTTTTTTTTTTTTTTTAATTTGCTTTCTCCAAGTTTTAGAGAAAATAACTTTACCATCTGGACTGTCTGCAGAAATAGCAAGTTTCTGAATATAAGCAAAAAGCAAGTTTTGATGTGTTAAATGACAAAGAATATTACCACATGAAACCTTCTTCTAAGACTTATGTTCAGCAAGAGAAAAAGATTTTCTGATTTGTCTGATTTTTTTTCAAAAAACAAAATTACCTTGTTCTGCTCAGCAGTCTCACATTGACTCCTTGCTAAGGTGATGTCTTAAACAATATTCACAACAAAAAAAATAATTGCTGAGGGAAAGGAAGCAGAGACAATGTAACTTAATTCAAGTTTAGAACCTTATAGCAAGCCTTTTCAAGGTTTTGCATCAATACTAATTTCAGTCTTCTCAATCTCTTGTGAGTTCCTCAATTTCCTCATCTCATGGAGATGAAAAATGATGCTGTTCTTCCTGATACACTTAACAGACATTACTGTGAAAGAGCCAGGATCTGTATCGTATTATGGGACAAACACAGAATGGACTATAAACAAATAGAACAAAATATTTGAGCTAGTTCAGAGACATCTTTGAAACAGAAACAGAAATTAGTGGTGTAATTTGCTAGCTGTGAGTCTATTGATAATTAATTTATTTGTTTATTACTTGCTTTAGCTTTCCAGTGAAAGTAACTTTCAAAATGCAAGCTCATCAGTCAACAGAAAGTTTATCATACTGATGTGTCTATATTGTCATAAAGAATTCCTGGGAAGGTGTTTATAGCTAGTCTTTGGGGCTCAAAAAGCCCAAGGGCCTGGTCTTCCTGAATTTTCAGGATAAAAGAGGAAGTTCACGGTGTTGTTTTCTTGATCTTAATCCAAAGGAAGCTGTGAGACAGATAGCACAGACATTTGGCAATTTAAAACCTTTTTACAGTTTTTGAAATCCTATTTTTTCTTTTTTCCAGATTGTAACCCTGAAGTAATCCCATTTTAAGCCTTGAAAATACAAATAGATAAGGTTTAGTTGGTTATTTGTTAGATATTCTCTGAATGTTCAACAAAAATTTGACTTCATTTCCTAGCAAGGTCTAAATCATAAAAAAAAAAAACAAAAAACCAAAAAACCCCACTCAAATTCAAGCATATGAACAAATGAGTGAAACTTCGTTCATCTGCATAAAAGGTGATATGTGCATAACTCTTTTCAACATCAGAACCTAAGTCTGGTATTTAAAGCTGAATTGATATGCACTGACCCCTATTTTCAGAAAGGATAGTTATTTAAGAGAATGTTCTAGTAGATGTTTTGTATCTTCAGCTTTTCTTAGATCTGAAATTTCTATATAATTCTATATAATTCTGAAGTTCTTTGACTCTTTTTACAACTGATATACCCTACTATGTGAAGGTTTGGACCTTTCCCTAGTGAACAAAAAATTTGCATCCTTCAGCACATTTTGTCCTGAAGCATTTTGATAAATGACATACTGAAGATGATCCAGATTGCTTCTCCCACGTTCTCTTGCAAAGCATCCAGAAAATAAAATTTGAGCCCCTACATTCCTACACGCACTCAATGGGATATGAAATAATTAGGCAGTTCACGTATCATGCAAGAACAAAGTACGCATGGGACTATGGGATTGTAATGCCTTTTCTGTTAGCACCACCTGGAGTAGTGTATGCTCCAAGTCACATGATGAGGGAGATGCTGTGATACCACATCCTCCCCCATTTTCAAATACTGTTTCTTCTAGCCCTACTATCCTGGTCTGTATCTGCAGGTTAAAAACACTACAACTGTGCTTCCACTTCCAAAACCAATAAGCTTTCACGTTTACATGCATTAATGCAGTTCATTGTTTTTCTATATCCATGTATATAAATACACACTTGCTGATAGGGAATTGTTTTACATCATTTCTTCTGCGTGCTACATGTGAAACTTCTAAATAGTTTTACAATCTTTTATATCAGTATTGTTAAATTGCAGGATGCTTTCATTTATTTATTTTAGATTTTCAAAATAAAAGATTGTGGATAAAAATGTTTTATTATTTTATTTTATATCACTACAGACTATAGTTTTTCATCATATGAGGCTGAATAGATGTATGAAATGAGAATATTAATGAGGTACCTATATGTATTTCTTCATCCTACATATCCTTACAAAAATAAAACCTCTATTGTTGTTTGTCTCTTATTTTGAAAAAGAAAAAAAAATCCCTTTCATATTCTACTCTGAGCTGTACTTTTCCTTCTAACACTTAAACCACCACATCATCACCTGTGATTACATCCAAAGTAATGACTACTGTGCTCAGCTTTTTTTTTTTTTTTTTTTTTTTTTTTGAGCAATTTTAATTGTGGTAACTATGTAATCTTTAAGATAGCAGTGAAACACTCTTAGAAAAAGGCTTTGCTTAGATCAGAAAAAGCTTTGCTAAACATATTAAAATAGGAAAAATGAATTAATTGATAAATTTAATCTACTGGAGATCTTGAATAATAAAGACAACAAATAGCCTTGGATCTACTTACAGAACTAATTTTCAATACTTAAAACTTTAAAAGAGACATGTTAACTCCATATTTGACAAATTAGCTTGTGCCTATAATTCACTTATCTTTTATGACTGGAGACTCACTTTGGCAGAGTAGTCTTATCAGGGCTACTCAGCAAAGCAACATATTTACCTTAAAAAAAAAAAAAAAAAAGACTTATTGCCCAGACATCAACTGCTTACAGCTACTGTGGATATATATTTGGAAATGCTTTTAGATATTTGTATCATTCTGTGATAAAGTTCACACTACCTTTAATACACATTATATATATATATTATATATATATAGAGAGAGAGAGAGAGAGAGAGAGAGAGTATATCATAGAATCAGAAAATAAGAATTGTTTGGTTGGAAGAGACCTTTGAGATCATTGAGCCCAACCATACCTATCCACTACTAACTACACCATATCTCTGAACACTCTATCTAGCCATCTTTTAAATACCTCCAGGG
>NW_010312619.1:0-7777 GCF_000700745.2 Antrostomus carolinensis
CAGGAGGAAATGGCCTCAAATTGCATCAGGGGAGATTTAGATTGTATCTGAAGAACTTCTTATCCAAAAGGGTAGTCAAGCATTGGAAGGGGCTGCCCAGGGAGGTGTCACCTTCCCTGGTGGTATTTCAAAGATGGGCAGGCAAGGTGCTTAGGGACATGGTTTAGAGGTGGAATTGACAGTGTTGGGTTAATGGTTGGACCTGATGATCTTAAAGGTCTTTTCCAATCCCTGTGATTCTGTGATTCCATGAATCTGTGTTATTTGGAAAGGAACAGTGTAAGGCATCTGGAGGAATGGCCAAGGGTCTGGATTACTCTTGCCTTTTCATCTGTTGTCTAGTGCTCCATCCTGCTAGCAAACCCCACAGTACGCTTCATGTCCCTCGGCACTCAGAGGAAGGTTCCTGCGACGGTGGGACAATCCATAGTCATGGCTTCACTTTCTTATCAAGGACTCCTAAACTTAGTCCAAGGCTTGGATATCTTTCTTCAGAGATTCTCTTTGCAGAGAGTTGCGGTTGTGTTGCTCCCTTAACCTCGGTGGGGCTGCGTCCATTCATGCCAGCACAGGGTGGAGAGGGCAGTGCTTAAACTTAAGCTCCTCTCACTCATCACTACATATTACTGGATGGCAGAGGAGGGGGAGCCTTGCATTTGGCAGTAATAACTGTGAAAGCTGAACCTGAGGATCCTTTTTTGTGCACATCCATCCTCCCTCCGCTAATTGCTTGGTTCTGCAATACTGCTGTGGGCTGTCGGGCTCTACGCTTCAAAACGCACCCTGGGAAATTGGGCACAGAATAAAATACAGTGTTGAGGAGAACGCTGCAATTGTTCAGAAAGCCCACGGGGGTTTCAACCCTGCCTTGGAATGTTTTTTTTTTAAGAGTGATTTTTTTTTTTTTTCTAATAAATCACCAAGGAATATAGCATTGAGGAATAGGTTTCTCTAAGCATCCCATTAATTTTTTCATTTAGTTTGAGCTAAGCTAATATCTTCTGCTTTTGACACAAGTAAAAGGGAAGCTGCAACTTAAAGCATTCAGGGCAGTACTGCTGCCTATTGAGTCCTTGAAATATATTTGCTTATTCATCCCTTTTGAAACTAGGAGGTAGCTCTTTCTTAATTCTAAAATATGTTCCATTTTGTTGATCTAGAGAAAAAGGGGAAAAAAAAAGTCTGAAAGCATGGTTGATACTTTTCCTTGTATATTCAAAATCAGCCCATAGACTACACTCACCTTCAGAGCTACCAGTTGACTTGCATCATATGAAGACCAAGAAATTCTTGTTGCTTTGACCAATTGCTAGCGTAATACTGTCCTGGTTTGGTTAGGATAGAATTAATTTTCTTCTCAGTAGTTAGAAGAGCCATGTTTTGGTTTCAGTTCAGACTTGTTATGAGAAGAACACTGATAAAAGTACTAATGTTATTAGTTGCTGCTGGAGCTCAAGGCCACCGTGTTTGGCTGGTTCACAGCTGCATTAGGACTGGGAGGGAGAAGCGCAGTGAACAGCAAAACCCAAAACTGGCATTTGGATGTGCCAGTGAGATATTCCGGATCATATCATGTCATGTTTACTATATTATCTGGGAATGACCAGAAAAGGGCAGAGGAGGGGGTGGATTTCGCACGGGTTTTCTCTCGGGCTCTCGCTCTTCTGGGATCGCGGTTTCAGTTTGGGATTGTTGCTCCTCCAGGATCATTATCCAGGAACGGGCCAGGCTTATCAGTGGGTGGTGAGCAATGGCACTGGGTTATCACTCATTTGCCTATCTTGTTAGTGTTATCATTATCACTACTATTTTAATATTAGTTGTTTAGGGGTTTTTTTAAGTTTTCTTTTATGTCTATTATTAAACTGTTCTTATCTCAACCTACAAGCCTCCTTATCCTTGCCCCAACCCTCTCCCCTATCCCCTGGGTGTTGGGGGGAAGTGGGTGAACGGCTGTGTTGGCTGCTGAGCAAGGGCTAGTCCAGTGAAACTATCACAAATACATTTTAATTTTTTAATACAAATGTTTTAGCAATAGCCAGGGGACTTGTTTTGAAAAAAAAGTGTTAATGTTACAACACGTTGTTTCATTTTAGTACAGAACACAGCTTGAAAATATCAAGGTTTTCTACACCTTCAGTTGGGTATACTATCAGAAGTTTATAACCATGGACCAAAATAACCATTATGCTTAAATCAGTAATCTCAAAATATCTCACACCACAGATCTTTATTGTACAGCATGTTTAACATGACTTAATGTATTATATAGCACCCATTAGCGGAATGTATTAACTTCAGATGTTCACCTTCCCACATTAATAATGCAATTATGAATTTATGGCAGACATTTTTTGTTCTAAATTGTGGAAGAAGAGTTTGGAAAAAATACGAAAAAAACCTTGTGTGCATCTATTGAATAAGAGATATTTTATTTTGTAATATTTTCTGTTAACCAGGGAGCTTGAAAACAAAATATTTGAGTTTTGAAACAATTGGCAAGAAGACAAGCAAACCAACTGAACAGCTATGTGTTGGTCAAGGTTAAGACTCTTTTCTCATAATGGAAGATGAGTTCTGAGCTTGCCATGGGCAATGTGTTTGTTCGTTAGATGGGCAGCGTAAGCAGCCTGGTATCATTTCATTTACTGGCTTTTCACTGCTTGTGCTTTTGAAAATGAGATGATAGGTAATTATCATATAATTGCTACTTAGCAATCTTTATTAGCCTTTGGCATGATGGCCTTTGTGTGTGATTTGGGAGACTTTTAATATGGTGGCCTGAGCAAATTTTTTATAGTTAAGATAGGAACTATTTGGCACACATTCTCAGATGCTTGTCTGGTAGCAACTTGTAGAGGGCTTTGTTTTTCTGTGAAAGGAGAGAAAAGAAGGTGATGCAAACAAGTCACAATCATCTGGTTGTAAATATCCAGTATTGACATCAGATATCTTCTCAAAATCAACTCACACAGTGAAAAAGAAATGCTCAAAATCACCAGCCAGCGTGTTGAATAATTTTCAACAGAAAGAAACCACAGTTAATTCATGCACATTCCAGGAGCAGAAAGAAAGACTAAATTTGTCACGGAAAGAATTTCTTGTAAATTATTCACTCCATCTTACTCTGGGTACTAGCAATGCAGGAAGTTCTCCCTAGAAATCAATAACCAAATATGGGAATTAGGGAAAAATACACTTAGCTAGGACCTCAAAAACACAACTGTTTATTTGAATATGAGTAGGATAAAATGAAATAGTGTCATCTGAGGAGTAAACAACAGGTCTGTTGCCTTCAGGTTGTTTGCATCCTTGGTTAGACAGATTTTTCTCTTCTGCTGAAATAACTGTGCTCCAGTTTTTCCCCTCTGTGTATCCATCCAGAAGTGGTTCCTGGGCAGGCCTGGCTATGGGTACAATGTGTGGGTTTAAGGGATTAAATAAATTTCACGTTGCAATACCATCAAGAGTTGAAGCTGGTCTCTCTCCTGCTGTTCCCTGATCAGCACAGCCCATGGTGACCGAGCGTGAGACATGTACCAAAGAGATTTCCCACCAGGACAGAGGCTGTTGGCACTGGGACTCCCTTGTTCAGCACAGCCCAACCCAACAGTGTATACAACACCATCATTCCAACACCCCAGTGCCACAGGAATGCTGGCATGCATTTTGGTGACTCAACGTACTGCATGCCTTTGGTGTTGTGCCGTGCCCATGACATATTGGCCATTCCTGAGCCATGGCTGTGTCTTGCCCATTTCCAAAGGGAGCTCTCTTGAGTTGGACCTGCCCTGCAGTGAGTTTGCATGGCACTTCCCAACAGGGCTTTGGTCTTGTTTTGGTTCTCCAAGCGCTGCCATGAAATCAGTAAATCAAATCAAGGAGTAATACGGATGCTGAAGGAAGATGCAGCTGATGGCCCAGCAGTCATTAGAGGTACACAGCTGGCACTAATGCATCATCTCTGCTGGTGTTGGAGGAATTTGCATATCCAGATTAACAAGCTCCTGAAGCAATGATTGCTAGATAAGCTCTTGGCTCTGCCTGTTGGATCTGTCCCAGTGGACTGTAGACTTCTGCAGTTACCCAGGACCAGCTGCTTCTCCAGGGGCCAGTGCCTGTGGGGTACTGAACAACCTGGTGAAACTGATGGAGGTGGGGAAAGAAAATGCAAGACTAGGACCCTTTTCTTGCCAAGGCCAAGCTCTTTCCCCTGAGATTTAAGACTCAGACAGTCCCTCCTTGTGTGTGCATTTAAATTGGGTTTCTCTTCATCCCCAGCCCTCACAGGAATGGAAAAGCTGCACGCAGGGCACGTTTCACCCACAGCGTGGATTTCTCCCACCCATGGGTGAGTGACCTTCCTTCTCCTGGCCTGAAGCTGTAGTCCCCTGCCCGTTCAGCCCTTAGACCTGGCCTGGACCTCCAGCTTTGCCCCACTACCTTCACCCTGGCCTGGAAGCAGTGAGAAAGGAGGAGGAGGACTGCTCTGGCAGGGAGAAATCCCTGCCCCATCCTCTGAAAACAGTCCTCAGAGAGGAAACCTGCAGGGACTTAAGGAGACATTTTGCTGCACAGGGCTGTTCCCTGATGGAGCAAACTATTTTGAGACTAGAGCTGAGGGAGTTGCTGTCAGTCAGCTGTGCAGCGAGCGCCTGGCAGAGCTGTGTCTTTGGAGAGAGCACGGGTCCCCTTTCCCCTCCCTTGCTTACCCCATTGGGCAGCACTGGGATGAGGGAGGCAGGGAGCAGGTGAGGATGTCATCCCAGCAGCCCCCGTGCTCCCTCCTTCAAGTGTCTCGGGAGGGTGGTGAGTGGTGTCAGTTGTGCTGGGAGTCTTGAGGCCCTTGTGACAGTGTAAAGGAGATCCAGGCATCCAGAAACGGCTTGACCATAGCTCGTGTCCCCATGTCAGAGCCCCTGCGGTGACACTGGGCTGGGGATGCACTCAGAGGTTCTGCTCTGCTTTTTGTGCCCCACCCAGCACATATCTGAAGATACATTCATATATCTTCAGATATATTCAGCAAATATCTGAAGAACAACCCTAGGATGTGGGTCAGTACCAAACTCCTGGTATCACTGATCCAGTAGGTGGGGAAGCTGAGGACTCACAGAATCATAGAATGTTGTGAGTTGGAAGGGACCCACAATGATCATGGAGTCCAACTCCTGTCCCTGCACAGGACAACCCCAAGGTTCAGACCATGTGTCTGAGGGCCTTGGCCAAATGCTTCTGCAATCTTGTCAGGCTTGGTGCCATGACCACCTCCCTGGGGAGCCTGTTCCAGTGCTCCACCACCCTCTGCCTGAAGAACCTTTTCCCCATGGCCAACCTCAGCCTCCCCTGGCACATCTTCCTGCCATTTCCTCTGCTCCTGGCATTGGTGGCCAGAGAGAAGAGATCAGCGCCTGCCCCTCCTCTTCCCCTTGTGAGGAAGTTCTAGACCACGATGAGATCTCCTCTCAGTCTCCTCTTCTCCAGGCTGAACAAACCAAGCGACTTCAGCCTCTCCTTATACGATTCGTCCCATTCCATGGCCATGGGCTGGAAGTGTCCAGCCTATCTCCTTCATGTGGCTCTGGGTAAGCCCAGCACTAGGCAGACAGGGTGCCTGGGGGTTTAGGGGTCTCTGCTAATTTTTCTATGTAGAAATGCAAGAGGAAGGAAACACAGAGGCAAGTCCCTCTCTTCTTGCACTGCCAACACAGTGTAGTCCAGTACCATGGGATGACTGGAGTCAATAACTCTGCCCCTGACTCCCCGACACCTCCTAGCAGCTCTATACCCTGCTACCACCGCTCTCTATTTTTATTTCTTGGCCTGATCAGATACAACCTCTCCAACGGCACAGGAGAGTCTTAAAAAATAATTGGACCAAGCGGGAAATGCAGCCGTCTCCTTCTTAAATCTGCCCATGTCTCCTGGGAGCAGGGAGTGGGCGTGAGCCCCGGCCAGGAGAGCTGGACCTGGTGCCGGCAGCGGTGCAGGGACCCTGAGCCCGTGTTGGCTGCGACACTCGCAGTTGCACCCAGGGCACTTGGAAAATGGCTGCTGCTGCGCAACAGCAGCTCCCTGACCTCAATTTTCTCAGTGGAGAAAAGAGCAGGTCAAGTGGAAAGCGCTTAAGGAGGAAATTTGTTTCTTTCTAGACAGGGAGTCAGGAAGATAGGCGGCTATCGCGTGTGCTGGAATAAACCAAATTAATTTTGTACTGTGCAGTGAATCGAGGAGCTGGGGGGCAAGAGGGAGAAGAAAAGAGAAAGCATGGAAGATAATGGACTTTGATGTTTTACTTGAACTCAACAAAACACCTGGCAAGAAGCAGGCATGGACTACAACTGCAGCAGAAAACGCTCCTAACCCGGACAACTGCTTCCCTTTTGTTTTCTTTCTTTACAATCTAATCCCGATCATTAACCGGAGTGGCTTATATTTCTAGTGTAATAAAAGGTGCATTGTGAAGGGGAGATAGAGACAAGAGACTTTAATAACCTCCTCTGCTTCCCCTGAAAGGGCACATACCATCCAAAACCCCCCAAGCGAGACCCCGGTGTGGAGGGGAGGGCTGGAGGGAAGAGGTGGGGGAGTTGGGAGGACGCGGTCCTCCAAAAGCAAGATTGGTGCTGCATCTTTCCAGTAGACGTCTTTCAAACGGCTCTGTCTTCCCGCTGCTGCCACGGGGGTGGGAAGGTCTCTGAATCCTGAACACCGATATCCTGTTAAAAATGTTGCTGTCAACATTGTCTTCCTCTGCTGCCTCATTTTCTCCCTTTCCATCATCTCTGCAAGCCTCTGCATCAGATTCAAATCCCTTGAACCAAGCTCAGCCTCAATTTTTTTTTATTATTATTTTTTGGTCTGTAGATAGCTGTGCCTGACAGAAACAGGCACAAACTATTCAAAGTCTTCTCATAAAAATAACTTTAAATTCAGGCTGGAACAAAAGTGAGAGCGCTCATCTAATGTGAGCTTCTAAAAATGCATTACATGGTTGATAATTGAATGTGAGATTAAAAGAAAGTTTTAAGCAGAAGTAAGAGCTGCCTATTTCTGGCAAATTCCCATCTCACCCAGCCCCTTCTGAAATGTCATTGCAATCAATATTGTCTGGCTGGAAAACTTATATTTTGGTGAACTGGCAATCTCTGCTGAAGAAGCATCTAGGTGTGTAGTTTTGGGCTTTAATGAGAAGCATCTCTGAGCTGTCAGTACATCAGCAACTTCCCTGTGGTGGCCATGGCCAGACCCCAGAGCCGCTCCATGCCCCTTCTTGAATGAGCAGAGTTAAATCCACCTGGTGACCAGTCATGAGTTCTGTTCCTCAGGGGTCAGTGTTGGGGCTGGTCCTGTTTAATATCTTTATTGATGATCTGGATGAGGGGATCAAGTGCACCCTCAGTCAGTTTGCAGGTGATGCCAACTTGGGCAGGAGTTTTGTTCTGCTGGAGGGTAGGAGTGCTCTGCAGAGGGATCTGGACAGGTTGGATCCATGGGCTGAGGCCAATTGTGTGAGGTTCAACAAGGCCAAGTGCTAGGTCCTGCACTTTGGTCACAAGCAATGCTACAGGCTTGGGGCAGAGTGGCTGGAGAGCTGCCTGGTGGAAAAAGACCCAGGGGTGTTGATGGACAGCCGGCTGAACATGAGTCAGCAGAGTGCCCAGGTGGCCAAGAAGGCCAATGGCATCCTGGTCTGAATCACCCATGGTGTGGCCAGTAGGACCAGGGAAGTTCTCTCCTCCCTGCACTGGGCACTGGTGAGGCCGACCCTCCAGTG
>NW_010312619.1:7817-12323 GCF_000700745.2 Antrostomus carolinensis
GTTCAGTGTTGGGCCCCTCACTCCAAGAAGGACATGGAGGTGCTGGAGCGTGTCCAGAGAAGGGCAGCGGAGCTGGGGAAGGGTCTGGAGCGCAAGTGTGATGAGGAGCAGCTGAGGGAACTGGGGTTGTTGATCCTGGAGAAAAGGAGGCTGAGGGGAGACCTTCTGGCTCTCTCCAGCTCCCTGAGAGGAGGGTGTAGAGAGGTGGGGGGGGGTCTGTTCAACCCAGGGACAAGTGACAGGACAAGAGGAAATGGCCTCAAGTTGTGCTATTGAATATTAGGAAAAATTTCTTCTCCAAAACCTGGAGGTCTTCAAGAAACGTGTAGAAGCAGCACTTGGGAACATGTTTTAGTGGTCATGGTGGTGTTGGGTTGACAGTTGGACTGGATGATCTTAGAGGTCTTTTCCAACCTTAATGATTCTGTGATTCTTGCATCTGGAGCAATCAGAGGCAGAACCCCACCCATGCTGCTCATGCACAGGTGCGGGAGATGCACCCTGCTTGGGATCAGAGTGCGAACCTAAACCTGGCAAACCAAAGCGACATCTCTGCACCCTGTCAAGCTGGAGGAAGGGGGGGTTATTTTCTCCTTGACATAGATTTTCCCCTCATGCCATGCATGAGCCCCAGACAAGGAGCTGCTGGGGCTGGATGCTAATGGGGATGTTTTCCACTGTTTCATTAAAAAATAAATAAATAAATAAATAAATAAATAAAAGTGCTTCCTCTGTGTCTCTGCACTGCAGCATTTTGAGCGTTGGAGGCTCAGTGTGGACCTGGTTACAGGTAACGTTTAATAACTGAGTTCCCAAGCAAGGACATGCTACTTTTTTTTGATTGCTGAACCCACACATTCTGGGTTGTTCCTATAAATTTGTGGCTATGTAGTAAGGGCTTTCAGGATACCTTTCCATCATTATTCACAGATCTGGAAATCAATACAGTGAGTTATTCTGATAAAGCTCATTTATTAACTCCAAACTGGTTTTGTCTAATTTATGACCTCATTCCAATGTGTGGATATATCTGATTGGTTGAAGATGGGAAGGGTGAGCTCATTAGCTTTAGCTTTCCTCACACAGCGGTGCTTTGCAGCCTACCAATCAAATGCAGTTCTACCAAATGGTATGAATTAGGTAATGCTGTGAATTTACATTTTTCTGATAAAAATAGGGGTGTTTTTTTTCTTTCCTTTCCCCCAAGTCGCTGGTTTGAAAGTGCTGAAATGTCAAATGTATTGTATGAGAAGCTGGTCCTGAGATACGTCCTCCTGGTCCTGAGCAGGGTCTGGTGTCAAAAGGAGCCCTACAGAGGTGAGGGGGAAGAAAGGTGACAGCGTTTCCTCCGTGAAGAGCATGTGGACAGGTTCCCTTTGCACACTTAAAGCTTTTTTTTTATACCTACAAGGTATATGTGTGTTTTAAGGACAGGACCTCACTTGGTTATACATCCAGACTGGGGAACGAGAGGCTGGAGAGCAGCCCTGAAGAGAGGGACCTGGGGGTTTTGCTCCATGGCAAGTTGAACAAGAGCCCACAACAGTGTGTCCTGGCAGCCAAGAGGGACACCCGTGTCCTGGGTGCATCCAGCACTGCACTGCGAGCCGGGCGAGGGAGGGGATTGTCCCGCTCTGCTCTGCACTGGTGCGGCCTCACCTCCAGTACTGGGGGCAGCTTTGAGCACCACAGGATAAAAAGGATCTAAAGCTGCTGGAGAGTGTTCAGAGGAGGGACACTAAATTGGGGAAGGGTTTAGAGGGGAATCTGCATGAGGAGAGGGTGAAGTCGCTTGTTTTGTTCAGCCTGGAGAAGAGGAGACTGAGAGGAGACCTCATCGTGGTCTAGAACTTCCTCACAAGGGGAAGAGGAGGGGCAGACGCTGATCTCTTCTTTGTGCCCACCAACCAAGCCTGACAAGATTCCAGAAGCATTTGACCAAGGCCCTCAGACACATGGTCTGAATCTGGATTGTCCTGTGCAGGGACAGGAGTTGGACTCCATGATCCTGGTGGGTCCCTTCCAACTCACAACATTCTATGATTCTCTGCTGACTTTCAGGCCAAAGGAAGCCCTTGTCTCCCTGTCTTGTATTCTGCAGCTTTTAGGGTCTGGAGGCCAGAAGAGGGATTTCTCTACAGCATATAAGTAATAGGAAAGTAAAGTCTCACTGAAAGGCAACAGCAGTTATTCTCCTCAGTGTCTTTTCAGTATGGATGTGTCCAGATCAAGCAGACCAGAGCAAGCTGTTAAAGACAAACATGTTGAATCTTTCCCTGCCCTTGTGAAGCTGAAGTCCATTCCCCTTTTCTCTGTGACTCTAGTCATGATTTTGGAAGCGGCCATAGCTCTGCATTCCACAACATAAATCCTCAGCAGGAGTTCATCCAGCTGAACCTTAAAGCTGACTGCTTCGCTTTATGGAGATCTCTCACATTTTTCATTGCCTTTGCATCAGACCTCATCGGTCCCGCTCTCCTGCCAGAATATGAAGTGCCATGAAAAATCCCATCTCTTTGAAGCTGACATTAAATTATGGCAAATAAATATGTCGCTTCAACACAGTTTCAACTGTCCATGTTGTTCCAGTGCACTGTACAAAGATATTTTCCAAATAAGTAACTACCATCTGACCTCCATCATTAACCATAAGCTTTTTGGAATAAAAGTAAATTGACCTTTCCCTGAGGGCTTCTTTTTCTTTCATATTAAGGTGTCTTGCTGTTGTCAGGGATAGAGCTAATTTTCTTCTCAGTAGCTAGAATAACACTGTTTTGATTGTTTCAGTGTGTGATTTGGTCTGAGAAGAATGTTGGTAATATATGTTTTTAGTTGTTGATAAGAAATCAAGGACTTTCCAATTTCCCATGTTTTGCCAGTCTGCAGGTGCACAAGAAGCTGAGAAGAGCATAGTAAGATTAATGGATCCAAACTGGCATTTGGAGATGCCAGTGGGATATTCCATATCATATAATGTCATGTTCAGTATATAACTGAGGGTTTATTGAAACATGTGCTCTCTCTCTGTTTGGGGATTGTGTTTTTGGCATTGTCACTGTTCTGGGATTGCGTGTCAGGAACGGGCTGGGCACTGGTCGGTGGGTGGTGAGCAATTGCACTGTGCATCACTCATTGGTATATTCCATTATTACTATTATTATCATGAATATTTTAATTTTGGTTTATTTCACTTATTAAATTGTTTTTATCTCAACCTACAAGTGTCCTTACCTTTACCCCTCCAATTATCTCCCCTATTCCCTGGGGCAGGGGAGAGTGAACAAGCAGCTGTGTGGTATTTGACTGCCAGCCATGTTAAACCATGACCAAAGGTTTGCTAAATCTTATTTTACCTCAGTGAATATATCTGCTTAAATCCAATTCCATGGATTAAAAAATCTCCAGCACATTCCTAGTGCTATATCTGATAAGGCCGTGAGGACATTACAATAATGTGGCTGGATGTAAAAGTGAAGCGAAGGGCCTCCTGGTCCCTCGCTGCTGGACCGCGCGTTCTCGGATGGCAGCGTTCGCACTGACTGCGATAACAGTTCACCCATTTTCTGGGCCAGTTTCTATCCTGTATGTTTTTATCCTGTGCAATCCTCCAAGGACTCTCAATCTATTCTCCTGTTACGAGTGTGTAGTATTGTACTTGTAAACACCTGCCTGTGGGCATGCAGGTACTCATGCTAGGAACAGGAATGGAATGAGCTTGCAGATGCAGAGCTGAACATCTGTACCCAGGGCCAGTTAATGAAAAAGGAAATGGATCTCTCACGCTGGAAAGGAACGGCTTGCAAAATCTTCTCTGCAGCTTTCTGTACTTGGTATGTGCAGTAGTCCCGAAGTTTCTGTCCATGGTTGTCCTGGTTTGGGCTGGGCCAGAGCTGGTTTCTTTTCAGCAGCCAGAACAGCGCTGGAGTTTGGGTTCAACTGGGATTTCTTAGAAGAAGAAGCATTGATAACATACTGATGTTTGCATTTTGTCATTGGAAGTTGAAGGACTTTGTGTTTTGCCAGTCTGCAAGTGCAAGATCTAAGGGGGCGAGGAATATTGAAATGAATCAGCTCAGTTGGCATTTGGCTCTGCCAATGGGCTGTTCCATCTCCTGTCCCCCATGGGCAGGACATTCATGAGGGGCTCTTCCTCTCTTGCTCTCTCTGGCTTTCGCTCGGGCTCTCGCTCTCCCGGGATTGCGGTTTCGGTTCGGGATTGTCGCTCCTCTGGGATCGTTATCTGGGAACGGGCCGGGCTTGGTGGGTGGGTGGTGAGCAATGGCACTGGGTATCACTCATTGGCATATTTTATTGCTATTATTATTATTATTATCATTATAATTACTATTTTAATAACAGTATTATTTTAAGTTATCTTTTATTTCAGGGATTAAATTGTTCTTGTCTCACCCTACGATTCTCCTTCCCCTTGCTCCCCAGTTCTCTCCCCTGTCCCCTGGTGGGGGACTGAGCGAGTGGCTGGGGTTGGCTGCAGCCAAGTGCTGC
>NW_010312619.1:12363-15038 GCF_000700745.2 Antrostomus carolinensis
CACAGTGGTAGAGGCAACGCAACAGCCTCCTGCTACTCAGATGGGTGATTTGTTGAGGGAGTCTGGAGGCTTAGTAATTATTTAATTAATAAAGAAGAGGAGATCTGGTGGTGTCAGCTCACATGCCGAGCTGGGAATTCTGACCAGCAAGAGAAGGTATTTGAGCTAAATACAAAACAGCTTTGAACCTCTCCAAGCTGTTGAAAGGGAAACATTAGCATCAATCTACTGAAGTCTGATTTTGTGCTCCCTGCATGTATGAGCAAAAATGGAGTTGGGGGATTACAGTGGCATGATTTTTGTTGTTTTGTTGACGCTGGGTAGACAGATCAGCAATCAGCCAGGCGAGTTCTACAGAGAGATGTGAGCACGCGTCCCATAGCGGATAATGCTCTGAAATAGCACAGTCTGGTGTTGGTATTTCATACTTGGTTAATGATGCGTTTCCCTGGATCTGGGCATCTGACACGAGTGCATTGTAACCAGAGCTCTCCTCTCGCTAATGCTGTCTCTGTGAAGCTGCTGGTTTAGCTGGGTTGGCTTTTGTCACGCAGCCAGGCTGGCAGAAGGACTCAGGCATGCAGTCCTGATGCTGCGGCTCACCATACCCTGAGTTCACTGTGTGGTGCTGGGTGTGAAGCTCAGAAATGGTGATAGGACCGACATTCCTGGTACAGGAAATTATGTGCCTGGCATTTTGGGGTGATAGCCGGGATGCTCAGCATTGTGACTCCAAAGAATCATAGAATAGTTTGGTTGGAAAACACCATTACGATCATCTAGTCCAACCATAAACCTAGTATTGCCAAGTTCACCACTAAAGCATGTCCCTAAGCACCACATCTACATGTCCTTTAAATACCTCCAGGGATGGTGACTCCAGTACCTCCCTGGGCAGCCTGTTCCAATGCTTGACAACACTTTCAGTGAAGAAGTTTTTCCTGATATCCAACCTAAACCTCCCCTGGCGCTACTTAAGGCCGTTCCCTCTTGTCCTGTCACTTGTTATTTGGGAGAAGAGACCAACACCCACTCACTACACCCTCCTTTCAGGTAGTTGTAGAGAACAATAAGGTCTCCCCTTAGCCTCCTCTTCTCCAGACTAAACAATCCCAGTTCCTTCAGCTGCTCCTCATAAAACTTGTTCTCTGGGCCCTTCAGTGGAGAAAACTAGGAACTGCCCAAAATGCACTCTCTGACTAAACCAGCAGCTCTGGGACCTGGGATTCAGAGACCAAACAACTTTTGCTTCCCATGGGTAAGATCATATCATTTGTGGCCAGTCCTTATTGCTTCCTGCTCCTGACCCTGTCTTGGGCCATGCCTTCCTAACCCCTGGATCCCACAGGCTTTCCTCCAAACAAGCTTCACCTGCCTGCAGAACTTCAGTACTCCTGTGCACATCAGACCCCTTTGCAAAGGGCCCCATCTCCCTCTTACTTTCCATGAAGGTGCAGTCATCCACGAAGGCACAGCGCGTATTCCTTCCCCTCTACCTAGGTGGGAATGTTTCCCTGTGCAGAGATGGCCTTCTGCACCGTTCATAAACACCGGCGTGCGGATCGATGCCTCTTACAGTGCTATTGCATAGAAATGCGGTGCTATTGATTCTCTCTGCTTTACTTTCTCTTACAACCTCCGAAACATCTCCTTTTTGTCAGGCTCCCGTCAGCTGTTCTCATGAGCCAACAGAATAGGCATTGTTATGAGAAATCTTGCTGCATTTCCTTCCCTGAAAGAAATTCTGCCCTTTTATCATTCATACAAGGTGTCTAAGCCATGCTGTTTTCTTGGTACTTTGTTTATCATCAAAATCCAAGAATTATTCTCTAAAAAATAATTTCCTTCCTTTGCCAACATGTTTTCCAAATAAACAGGTGGAGACGGTAGCCAGGAATGCACCTGGGAACATATTGAAATGTGCTGGGACAAACACAGTAGGATAAATGAGCATTATGCTTGTTCTAACAATTAGCATAATCTTCCTCAAATCTTCTGTGCAGTTATGGTTATTAAGAAATGTGTCTTCTCAAGACTTTTTTTATTTTCTAAAAAAGAAGAGGAGCATTGTAATATTTATGGATCCTGTGGAGCTCCTCATGGTTTTGGCTAAGATAAGGACTATTTTCTCCTATTTGTGAATCGTGTGCAAGCACAGTGCAGGAATTTGGGCTCTGAAATGACCTGGGGTGGAGGAAGAGGAGATTTTCAGAAGCAGTAATCATTGGTTTAAATGGGATCCCGCCAATGGCAGGGAGGTAAAACACCAGCCCCAACTGTTTTTTTAAGGCTGTCCCCCTTACTCGGTGTAGTGCCTGTTGTGTTAAAAAAGCCATATTCCTTGGGATAGCTTTTCAGAGAGGGAAGAAGCTATTGCCTACACCTCAACTAGGCATCTCCAGTCACTGAAAATCTGACCTGGATGTCTATGTCCTGTTCACTTGCCTTGAGAAAACCACTGCTGCCAGCTGGGAGATTAGTGCTGGGCAAAAGACATTTCTGTTTCTTTGCCCTCTGTTCCCTCTCGTACCCCATCTCTGTCTCATCTAGTCAGGCTGCAGATTCATTGGAGCCAGTATTTCTCTTTGGAGTACACAGCTCCTAACGCCATGGTGCTCCATGTTATGGACCTATGGGAGCAAGAATTGGTGGATGAGAAGCTCAACATGAGCTGG
>NW_010312620.1:0-2395 GCF_000700745.2 Antrostomus carolinensis
GCCGGCAGAGACAGGCGTGAGGCGTACCGAGATGCCAGCTCCTTACCTGGGGGGATATTTTGCACGAGCACCCAGCATGTATGTTTGTCTTACCCCTAAACTACCTGAGTGTGTCAGGAAAACTCACACATACCAACACCACACACCAGCTCAGCTTGGCACAAAGGGGGCCCCACTGCAGCACAACTTCACCCCCACTTACAGCACAACTTTTTTAAAAGGCCATTCTGAGTAAATATCTTGTGGTGTGTTACAAAGCGATGGTTCCTTACTGATATTTTTCTCACAGCCTCACTGCAGATTTCACTGCTTCTTCAGAAAAGCAGAACTCAGACTTCAATTCTAAGGGGAAACAAAAGCCAAATGTGGTTTCTACAGGTGAGTTCTGGAGTAGCAGAGGCAATTCAGTTTTAGGTTGCCCTATTTTTATTAAATCTATGCCCTGGTGGCAATAACATTAGGATTCACCTATTGATAGCAGTCATAGCTCATCTCTCCATTCCCAGTGAGCTGTGGGATATCTACAGGAAAACGACGTGATTCGAGGCAATGAATGGAAGACTGTCAAACAGAATCACAGAATGGTAGGGATTGAAAGGGACCCCTGGAGATCATCTAGTCCAACCCTCTTGCTCAGGCAGGTATATCTAGAGCAGATTGTGCAGGACTTCATCCAGGTAAGTTTTTAATATCTCCAGTGAAAAAGACTCCAAAACCTCTCAGGCAGTCTGTTCCAGTGCTCCGTCACTCTCAAAATGAAGAAGTTTTTCCTCATATTTAAATGGAACTTTCTGTGTTCCAGTTTGTGCCCACTGCCCCCTGTCCTGTCACTGAGCACCACTGAAAAGAGTCTGGCCCCATCTCCCTGATACCCACCCTTTAGCTATTTATAAGCATTGATGAGTTCCCCTCTCAGCCTCCTCTTCTCCAAGCTAAACAGACCCAGGTCTCTCAGCCTTTCCTCATAGGAGAGATGCTCCAGTCCTCTCATTATCTTTGTAGCACCCTGCTGGACCCTCTCCCGTAGTTCCTGGTCTTTCTTGAACCAGGGAGCCCAGAAATTGATACATTTACTCCAGATGTGTCCTCATTAGGACATACTAGAGATGGAGGATCACCTCCCTTGACCTGCTGGCCACACTCTTCTTAATGCACCCCAGGATACCATTGCCCTTCTGGGCCATAAGGGCACGTTGCTGGCTCATGGTCCACCAGGACTCCCAGTTCCTTTTCCCCAGTGCTGCAAGTCAACCCCCAACTTGTACTGGTGCATGAGGTCATTCCTCCCTAGGTGCAGGACTCTACATTTGCATTTATTGAACTTCATTGGGTTCCTTCCCACCCAGCTCTCCAGCCTGTCCAGGTCGTGCTGGATGGCAGCACAGCCTTCTGGAGTATCAGCCACTCGTGCCAGTTTTGTATTGTCATCAAACTGGCTGAGGGTACACTCAGTCCCTTCATCCAGGTCACTGATGAACATGTTGAACAAGACTGGATCCAGTACTGACCTCTGGGGGGCACCACTAGCTATGGGCTTTCAACTAGACTCTGCTGCTGTTCACAACCCTCTGAGCTCTGTCATCTGTCATTCAGCCAGTTCTCAATCCACCTCACTGTCCTCTCATCTAACCCACACTTCCTGAGCTTACTTATGAGAACGTAATGGTGAAGTATCAAAAGCCCTGCTGAAGTCGAGGTAGACAAAATCCACTGCTCTCCCCTCATCTAGCCAGCCAGTCATGCCATGATAGAAGGCTGTAAGATTGGTTAAGCATGATTTCCCCTTATTGAATCTATGTTGATTACTCCTGATAACCTTCCTTTCCTGCAGATGCTTAGAGAATGAGCTGTTCCATCACCTTTCTGGAGATGGAGGTGACTGGCCTGTAGTTTCCTGGGTCCTCCTTCTTGCCCTTTTTGAATACTGGAGTGATATTGGCTTTCATGCAGGTCTCAGGCACCTCTCCTGTTCTCCAGGATCTGTCAAAGATAATGGAGAGTGGCTTAGCAAGCCGTAAAATTGTGGTACTAACAATTACCTTCTACTCTGCAGGACTCACCTTTCTTTATAGCACTGTTAAGTAGGAGTGGTCTCAAATATGAATGTTAACCCCTACGGTCTTTGAAGAGCACTGGCTATGTGACCTTAGGGAAGTGCAGAAAGGCTGAAGATGTGAAATATTTAACAAAAAGTGGAACTAAATAAAAAGACTTGAAAATAGAAAGAAATATGGATATATTTTTGGGGAAAAAACCCACAAGGATTAACAGCAGAATAAGATCTCAGAAACTAGTCTGAAAAACCTCAGAAAGAAAACACTAAAATCTACTCCACTAACCATTCTGTACATTGTCTGGTTGTAGAGACAGTTAAGACAAAAGTTTTGGTATTATT
>NW_010312620.1:2439-7780 GCF_000700745.2 Antrostomus carolinensis
TTGGACTTTCTTCCTTTGCTGAAGTCTGTGGTTGGTTGAGTTTGGGGTGTTGTTTTTTGTTTGTTTGTTTATAAGAGGAAGATGTTTCTTCTTCTAGCTATATCTCCAGAACTGCTAACTACTCAAGAAGAAACCACTACCTCATTTTTTACTGAAGCTAAAAAAAAAGAGTCCAAGCTTCATCTTAACAGCTTATGTGGTGTGAAGTAAGGCCTTCCTTGATTGCCAAATCTGGCCACACAAAGCGAGCTAGCAGCAATGCAGATATCATCTTAACCTGCAAAAATACAGCAATTTATGAATGACACAACTATTGATTTTGCAGTTTCATACATTCTTGGTGAGCATGGACAAAAGGATTACTCAAAACTATTTTGTCACATGCAGCTAAAACCACATGAGGAGTCACACAAAAGTAAGGTTTCCAAAACTGCTAGTATATTCAGCAGGTACAGACCAAACACTTACATTATTATAAGTTTTCATCTTTTTGGATGAACTGAATTATCAGCAGCCTACTTCAGCATATGAGCAGTAAAATTCATCAACTATTCCTTTTCATCTATTATGTCAGTTATTCCATTGCCTTGTTTGGGGGGAAAAAGAAGAAAAATAAAGAAGAAAAAAAAAATCTTATCAAGAAAGTTTACGTAGTTCTAACTCATTGGAGTACTACCAGATAAGATGTTGGTAAATTGATTTTTTAAAGCTATCTTATCCAATTAATTCTTGTCAATAGTACTGCTTCAGCTTGTTGATAAACACTATTGTTTGAATTCCTGCAAAAAACAAACCTACTATATACTAGATCATGAAGTCTAATCATGCCTTTAGAACAAGAAGTAGAACAAGATCTTTCCAGTCAGGACAATAAAAAAATTGTATCAAAACAGGTGTCAGTGAAGGCAGCACAAAATCAAAAGTGAAGAAAACAATGCAACTCAGAACAGACCATGATTTTCTGAACCTGGCTTACCTGGATGGCAGCAGCTGTGGGTGGGTCTTGTATACGATACAGTAGAAAGCACACTTACATTCCCCATTTCCTTATCCCCATCCTCCTCTTGCACACATACGCATCCCAAAAGGTGGTCTTAATTATTGCTGCCTAACTTCAGCCCTAGAATCAGTCATAAAGTTGTGTTTCCCTCTCATTCCACTCGGGCTTCAAATGCTCTCACCATGCTTTTGCCTTCCTTCTGCAACCTGACCTGGAGGTGGGGGGTCCATGACTGGTTGGTTGCTGTACTTGGGCAGGCTGAGGAGCTGAAGGCCCAGCCACAAAGAACAGATGAATGGTGGCAACCACAGCACAGCTTGGGCACAAGTGACTGGGCAGAACAGCTACTGCTGCATGTTGTTCTGAAGGAGTTTGCAAGCAGGGGTAGGGGAAATGTTGGAAGAGACAATGATCAGCATGTCTATATGTTACCCACCAGGGGATTTTTTTCCTGTTAAGACACTCATTTACAAACATATTTTTTCTTAAAAGAGCTAATTAGCAGTCACTTCTTCACCAGCAGTGGTATCCCTGCAAAAAATGCTGTTGCATTATAGAGTATTACAGCATCATGCCCATTATTAAAATCAACTTCCTGGCCTAGGATAGTCATGGATGATAAAGCCCTGCTGAAGCTTTAAGTGTCACCTCCTTATTTGTAGAGGATGTACCTTGGATGCTCACCCAGCAACTGAGCTAAATCCATGGAATTTTTCTCAGTATCTTTTGTAATGGTAAGTTTGCATCCTTGGCAAAATACACCAGCGGTATACAACTTCATGAGTTAATAACTGTTATCCAATTACCTTGTAAGAATATCTGGAAGTTCACACCAACAGGAGAACTGTGACGATCTCAGTACCTGCCAGCGACACACAATGGCTGTTAATGTTTGCTCATATTCCACCTTCCTACAGCATCACTGGCTATAAGAGTATAAAGGAAGCCAGTACAACTAGATTCTTTCTCCTTAAAGGATGCTGACATGCTGTCAAGTTCAGTGCTTTTTCTGGCATAGATCTCAACTGTATCCAGTAAAACCTAAGTGATTTATTCAAGATTATTTTAAACAAAAAATATCATATGAAATTTAGTAGGCTAAATCTCAGAAAAAATAGGTGTAATTTTCCATTACTCCTACTGATCTGTTAAATAGATTGGCAATGAAATGCTGAACCTTCCTCAAAAAAAGAAAAAAAAAAGAAAAAAAGTCACTCCCAGGTTTAAGTTTCATTTCTGTGCTGATGAAACAGGAGAAAGGGAACTTAGAAGACTTTGCAGCCTTCTGTTTTTTCATAAAACACTTCACTTCTTTTTTTCTTTTTTCTTTTTTTTTTTTTTTAAAGGGTATGTGAAAGCCTATTTTCTTTTTCCATTTGTCTGTGCAAATTCTTCTGGAGAAATACAAATGGTACTGGCCAGATCCTCAACAGAGACTTTCTCAATGTTTCCTTGCTCACCTTTGCCATAAACAGAACTTAAGCAGAGACAACACGAATAGAATATTCCCTTACTGTTACCATCTTCTTACATACAGTTAGGCAACATGCTAGGTGATGTATGTTGATATTTTAATCCTGACTATAAGCTCTATCTTTATTCTAATGTTCTGAGTTTCACTAAGTTTCACATCATAACAGCATATTGAGCACATAAGTCATAAAAAGCAGCAGTGTTAACAACTAGGTGCACTAAGTGAAGTAAGATCTTCCTTCTCTTACATGACATGAATAATTGGCATTCTTCAAAGAAAAATAAAGTCCAGTTGTCAGGAGAAGCTCTCAATCCAAGTACAGTCAAGAAAATAGAGATAGTTTAATAGAGAAGTAGTTAAACACAGCTAACAATCATGAAGGAAGTAAAGGTACTCAGGGGACCATGCAAATCATATTAAAGTTATCCGTCTGCTTACCAGCTTATATTTTGAGATATACATGGGCCTGCTCAGCAGTTACTGGGCTGATCACAAAACTGAACTTAATTTCTGTTTCTGCATTGTTTTTGCAGGTTAACTAACATTCAAAAAAATCTGGCATCATTGTGTGAATTTGCAAATCCCTTCTCTGTGAGGCTGAACTACGTTTTATTATACAGGCTAGTAGTACCACAAAGGAACCTCCTTCTCCAGCAGCCATGATGCTTTAAGACTGTTATATTCTGCACAATATTGAAATACCAATGATTTTCTTTTCCTGTAGTTTCAATCAGGTCATGCTCCCCTTGCTACAGTATCAGCAGTCACTAAGTTGCAACGTTCTTCAGTGCATCCTCTTCTTTATTTTCATGGCTCTTACAGTCTTCTTCCTCAATTCTCTTCAAAGAGTGTTAAACACTTTTAGTCCATCATCCAAGTCAGTCTGATGCACATGGCTTTGCTTGCATTGAGATCTTCAGTATTTTGATTGCAGCTACCTAAAGTAATAATTAAATACAACTTCCTGGTACTCATCAACACTTTACTGCTTTGTAATGTTGTATGTCTAGTCTACAAATATTTTAGAATAAAACACTCCCACTATGCCACCCAGATTTAGGTTTGCTATGCTCATTTTTAGCTGCCACCACAATAAAACATGGAGGTTTTGCATTTATCTTTACAAAGCAGGTCTTATTACACAGTTCAGTAGAAATGCAAAGACAGTTAATACAGCAAAATTACAATGTTTGAATATAAACTTTAAAGAAATTGAAAGGAAAACCAGAAACCACAGTATTTATTTTAGGTAATTTTGTTTAAAAGAAAAATAATGAGCAGCATCATGTGAACTGATGAAAAGCAGAACAGCTTAAAGAACCAGGACACTGGTTTAATCACCTTTTCTTTCCCCAATACAAAATGTCTCACTGACATGTAAATGAAATTTCAGAATTACAAATAGTCTCACCTTTGAAAGACAACTTACGGCCTTTTATATGCTTCGTGACGCTAAGCTGCCAGTTCTGTTTTTTTCTTCCTTTACCCCACAGCCTTCTTGCAGTGAAAATCTGAACATTTTTCTTAATCGGTCCCTTAGTAACAGAATTATGTAAAGTTGAGCAGTCTAAGGATAGTAAAACTATACACCATCAGCCAGAGTTCTATCAGATATAGCTCTGAAAAACTGTGTTTCCTTTAAAACAGGATGTGTCATACAAGGGCATAACTGAAATGGTTGAAACAAGAACACAAAAAGATGCATTTACCACATATTGGTCCTAAAACTTTACAGATCAACAGACTATATGATGATACCCTATAAAGAATGTATGAGATTTACTGCCTTCCACAATTAAGGAAACAAACTCCACAACTGATTCTTGTCAGCTACCCTTATTTACTAAAGATACCTAAGCCTGTCACCTTGCTAAACTCAGAAGTTTCATGCTTGTGCCACTGCTGACATTCCACAGAGCTGCCAGAAGGTTTATAGTGTAGGACATCATGAGTTAGTTTAACTATAACCAAAGCAAAAAAAGCATTTCTCTTACAAATCAAGATTTTAATAATTTGCTTTGTAACTTTTTATCTGACAACCATGTAGCTATAGGTATTTCTACTGGAATAAGTATGGGTGTATCTCCAAGGACAAGTTGAATTAATGGCTTATGTAAGTTAAACTTGATAAATTTTTTTAGATCAGACTTTTACATGCAGACTTTTTACATTCTGTTATAATCCAAATGACTAAAGTAAAAGCAAACTATTTAGAGTGGAATATCACCAAATACCATCAGTATTAAAGGAATGTTTTAACATGCACAGGGAGATTAAAGGATAAATGCCAAGTATACTTACTGCCGTGCAAGCCAACAAACATACAAACAACGTGAAGCCCAACATACTTCATCAGTCTGTACTCAAATCTGAGTTACTGGGCCTTATACTGAGAGCAGAGACCCACACCTGGGCTTTGAGGAGTCTGTATGTATAAGCATGCATCAGGCAAATCTCTTCTCCACGCCTCCCACAATACTATTACATTTACACCTTTTGACGTGAAAAAATGGAGGGTGTATTGCCGATTCGCTAAACCTATGGTCCGCAAAAGGCCAAGGAGCTCACAACACTGTTAAAATTAGCCACGGATATTTCTCATGCACGTACATGCCTCCTCACGGTGCCTAATGGAAAACAGAGAAAGACAACATCCAGTTTGTAGCTTAGTTTTATTTGATTAAAAATAAAAGGCAGAACATCCACCCCGCACAAGGTTTGCTGACCACATCGGGGCACCTTCAGCGTTCCCCGTGAGTCAGAGCCGCCGCCGCCACCCCTCTTCCTGCGGCCGGGCTGAGGGGAAGCGGTGGACGGGAGGGCCAGGCCGGCCGGAGGCGTGTCGTGTCTGACAGGGGCGTGTGTGT
>NW_010312621.1:0-6723 GCF_000700745.2 Antrostomus carolinensis
CATTTCCCAGCCTATACTGGAACCTGGGGTCCCTCTCCTGCCTCCCAGCAAGCTGAGCTCCCAAAGCATCTCTGCATCCTTGTGTCTGTCCCTCCAGCCAGAGTGCTCAGCTGGCTTTTTTATAAACTCTCCTTTTTTTCTTGCTCTCACTTCCCAGTGCTGCTTACAGCCGTGCATGTCCCCCCCATACTGTCCTCCCCTGGCAATAGGCCACGCTCTAAGACCCAGGTGAGCTGGAAGGTGGCTTCTAGCCACCTCAGCAAGGTACAGGAGACCAGGTGGTCATGACAAACCAGCCCCTTGTGCACTGGTCTCTTCCATAGTCCCCACACGCCCCAGGCTGTAACTCCCTCCCTCCTCTGTGGCCATGTGTAGGATTTACCTGATGGTTTTATCCTCTGAGGTCTGGATGACGTAAGGCTCCCCAGGAACCCAGCAGAGATGTGTGACCTGCAGAGAAGAAAGGATGAGCAGAAGCCCACCTCTGTGTGAAGCCCAGGCTGGTGTCCACCTGTAGATACGCAGCCACCGAGCTCCCCTCTCCCTCCTCATGCTGGTTACTGAGCAGGAAATGCTGGATTAAGGTTTTTTTTCTGTTTCCCACCATTGGTGCTCCCCTACAGGGTTTGGTCTCGGGGTGGTTGGTTACTGGGGGTTATTTGCAGGTGGGGAGGTGGCAACAGCTCAACAGGACACAGATCCATGGGCACCAGAAGACAGTACCCTGCTGGTCTGGTACAGGAGGGGATGCAGCCCCCACTGCTTCCCAACATGAATAAATCCCTGTACATCTCCTGGTATCTTTGTGCTCCTGGATTTGTTGTTACCTGGAGAACAGAGTAACCAGCCTCGAGCTTTGATCTCCCCAGGTGCACAGACAACCTGCACAGCACCTCAAGGGCTTCTTGTAGCACCAAGCTCAGAGCAAATTCCCTCTACACGGCTTCACGTGCGAAATAACCGAGCAGGCAGCGAGTTGTCATGATGGGATGCAAGGAACCAGCAGCTCCTACCAGATTCCTGGAGATAGTGGCTTTGCCCAGACACTCTCCGGTCTCTATGTCCCACTTGCACACAGTGTTGTCTCGTGAACCCGTGCACAGCCAGGAGGCATCTGCAACCACAAGTTAACGTGCAAAAATCATCAAGAAAAGGTGTCATCAAAAGTTGTCAAGGGGGAATGGGTGTTGTTCCTCACCTGGGCTCACAGCCAGTCCAGTAACAACCAGGTCGTGTCCTGAGAAGCGCTGGCTTGGCCCTGAAGTCCCATGAAGCTCCCACATCATCACCGTCTTGTCCCGGGATGCGCTGAAGACTCTGGTTGAGTCAAGAGCAGAGGTGACCTGCCAAGGACGAGACAGGAGAAGCTGGTTAGCATCCCCACACAGCCCAAGATGTGCAGAAAGGAGACTGGGCAGAGCCTGACCTTCAGACTCTGCTTTGGCCGTGCTGGATGCGCACAGGTCACGCTGCAACCCCTGCCATGGGCCTGGCCACGGGCAAACCCCAGCACAGTGGGGCTGGAGAAACCACTCAGCCTGGTTGCAACTGCAGCAGCTCGTGCCACGGCCGTGCGTGCTGATGGGGAATGTTGGGCAGTGAGGGTCTGTGACCCACCATGAGACCCATGTCCTCTCAGAACCAGGGAGCTGGATGGTGGTGGATGGGTGTTCTCCATTCTTGTTCTCAGAAACCATTAATTTTATGGTGAAAACTTCCTTAAAAGCCCAAATGAGCCCAGCACACGGTTGGTTTGAGCAGTGAGATGAATGAAGAATGAGTTTTGAGTTCTTTCTACCTCCAGACCACCAGCCCCCTTCGTCCTTCCAATACCCACAGCACAGGGGACCTGCTGGGGCCGGTCCTGGCCGGAGGTGCGTTGGCCAAACCCATGGATACACCCCTGCACGTTTGCTCTTGGAGTAGCGTGTCTGGCTTTGTAATCAGAATGCCAGGAGGAAAATTAAAGCCCCACTGGTGCTGGGTGTGGATGATTTGTAGAATAATAATGAATCAAATGGAATGAGACCTGGAGAGAAATGAACATGTCTGAATTGAAAGCTTGACCCAGTAATTCATCCTGAATTTTTGCTACACAGTCTCTTGGAAGGGAAGATACATCCAAGCTTCCTGGAACATGGTTTGGTCTGGATGCAACCACTCCATGATGCTTCTTTAGACAGCAAAGTGTCAGCTGGGACTTTGGGAAAAACCTAACATGTTCTGACACCCTGGTCCCTTTTTCTGACGGGGCGAGGCAAGGTGTCTGTGGATGACAAACTTGTCCCTCCATCCTTCCTGCCTCCCCAGTTTCTGACAGGTAACGGGACAGGAGATCGGTTCTCACTCACCTTGGTGACCTCGCGCTCGTGCCCGATGAACCTCTGCAGCACGGCCCCGGATCTCCAGCTGCAAACAGCCACGCTCTGCGGAGGAGCAGGGAGAGCAGGAGAGGGAGGATTACACACCTTCTGGGTTTTATGTTGTACCGAGAGCCCTGCACAGTCCAGGCTTGGAGAGGGAACAGGTTCTTCTGGTTCTGAGCTCCTACAGCGTACACAACTGTCTTTAGAGCCCATCCATTGCCAGGCAGCACAAGAGAAGGGCCAGTGCAGTGATTATAAACCTGGGTGAGAGCATTTGATCTGAGCTCTGGAGAGGCTGTGAAATCGGATTCAATCTGCTTGGTGGGTGCCTTTGCTCTCAGCTCATCTTTGCTTTCTACACCCAGCAACTGCCCAAGCTGTTGCCATTCGTGGAGATGTTTCAAACTCACATTTAAACCTGATTTTCATAACCTGTCAAAACACTTTCCCTGCCTGTGACTGTGCTGTATGGCCCCGTGGCGGGGGGTACCTCACCTTATCCCCTCCTCCTGACACACACAGGTCTGGTTTGAGAGCAGCCACGGAAGTGACAGTGTCGGTGTGCACGGGGACACGCTGCTCCATGGCTCCAACAGGTCCCGTCTCCTCCACCGAGCTGTTGGCCCTGCAGCAGCCAGAGAGAGAGGGGAAGAAGCCACAGGGAGTTTTAAGGCAAAGTCAGCCAGGGTGATGTTCCCCACTGAGACCAAGGTCTGGGAGATAAGAGGGCTGGAGCAGCTCTGCTGTGAGGACAGGCTGAGAGAGTTGGGGCTGTTCAGCCTGGAGAAGAGAAGGCTCCAGGGAGACCTTCTAGTGGCCTCCCAGTACCTGAAGGGGCTCCAGGAAGGTGGGGAGGGACTTTGGCCAAGGGCAGGGAGTGACAGAACAAGGGGTGATGGCTTGAAAGTGGAAGAGGAGAGATGGAGCTGAGATGTGAGGAAGAAATTCTTTGGTGTGAGGGTGGTGAGACAGTGTCCCAGGTTGGCCAGAGAAGCTGTGGCTGCTCCTCCCTGGAAGTGTTGAAGGCCAGGCTGGATGAGGCTTTGAGCAACCTGGTCTAGTGGAAGGTGTCCCTGCTGCTGGCAGGGGGGTTGGAACTGGGTGATCTTCAAGGTCCCTCCCAACCCAAACCAGTCTGGGATTCTATGAGATGGCACCACTGGCTGGGCTGCAGGGACAACACCTGCCTTTGGAAAGCTGGAGAGGAGCTGTGAATGCAGAAATGCATCTCCTGGACCAAGTGGGATGAAGTAGACCTATTCCATCTCTGGAGCTGCTAAATACTGAGATGTTTACTCACTCCATGCTGGTGCAAAGAATAAAGAAAGCTGCATTTCCATCCCTACCTCCACTAATGCCTCCCAGGCTCTGCTGCTCTCCTTTCATCTCACACCAGCCTTGCCAAGCACGTTGAGTCCCCACTGCTGCTGCCCTGTGCTCTCAGCCCATCTCCAGGCAGAGATCCCAGAATCCCAGTCAGGGTTGGAAGGGACCTCTGGAGATCATCTAGTCCAACCAATCTCACCCACCTCGCTGCCAGATACTGAATTATTTCACCTTGCTGATGGAAGCTGATGACATTCTCTGAAGAGGCAACGAAGCAGTTTGGATATTTGGGCCAAACAGTCACCCCTGGAGCTGTTGGCCTTCAGAGCCATCACACAGCATGACTGCTGGCCGTGTTTACATGCTCCCGGGAGCTACATTTTGGATTTCAGTTACCCAAAGATGCTGAGCAATCTTTAGAAGCAAGAATCTAAAGAAATTAAAATCTGATTCATAAGTTCAGCAATGAAACCAGAACCACGTGTTTGCTCTAATCTCTGCTCAGTTGTGTTCTCCATTAGCTCTCCCAACTGGTTCATTAACTCAAGACATGACCATTTGGTGTTGCTTTACCTGTATTTGGTGCTGTGGAAGCTGATTTTACTCTGCAGTTTCCCCATAGCCCCGTCGATAAGCACGGCTCTCGCTGTGGCCAGCAGTGGTGAGCATCACATCAGCATCTCAGGCACCTTCTGCTGGGACATGACCTGGGGGTGAAGAGACACAGGATTGCTGGGAATCCAGAGAGGTTTCTGCTTCTTACATAGATAAGGTGCTAGTAACATGTTATCTACATCTTAACTTCATTTAGAGTAAGAGGAAGAACCTCAGAGGAGGGGACACCTGGAGCTCCTTAGTCAAACCTTTTGCTTAGGGCAGAGCCAGCTTCAGAGATGAGGTTACTGCAACCTTACAGCTGAGCTTTAAAAACATCCAGGCTTGGTGGGGCCATGATCCAGATGGAGCTGCTGCCCATAATTCTCCTAGCACCTTATGCCTCCTCTTACTCCAGTATCTGCTCTTGACTTCCGTATTTCCTGGAGATCCCAGTCTCCAGACTGGTGAATGCAACCACCTTCAGACTGAGGTTCATACAGCCGGCTGGTGGGACCAAGATAACTCCAGTCACAGGCAGCCCGAGCTTAACTGGACCAGCCTGACTTAATGTAAAGCTTGACACGGTCTTCCTGTAGGCTGAGGAAGACTTTGGAAACAGCAGCTTCTACATCCAAACCCCAGGTCCAGGCTAGACAAGACCATCTTGCTAACCCAAATGTCTTCAGCAAAAAAATACTTATTGTCCAGGCTGAGATCAGCCTGCCCTGTCCCGGGACATCCCTCGCTGAAAGGAGGCTGTAGCGAGGTAGGTCTTGGTCTCTTCTCCCAAGGACCAAGGGACAGGACAAGAGGAAATGGGCTCCAGTTGCACCAAGGGCAGTTGAGATGGGATGTGAGGAAGAATTTCTTTGCTGAAAGGGTTCTGAGGCATTGGAAGGGGTTGCCCAGGGCAGTGGTGGAGTCCCCATCCCTGGAGGGATTGAAGAGTTGTGTAGACACAGTGCTGAGGGACATGGGTTAGTCGGGGACTTGTCAGTGTTGGGTTCATGGTTGGACTCCATGAGCTTAAAGGGCTTTTCCAACTAAAACAATTCCACGATTCCCAAGTGGTGTCACAACAGCCAGTCCCTGCACGAGCACTTGTTTGGGTGGAGGAGCTGTTGGTGGAGCAGAGCTGGGGCAGTGGCAGCATCTCTCCTTCTCATCCTCACGGGTCACAGACCGAGCAGAAACCAGTTTCAATGACAGTGAATTGTCACATACAGGAACTGGCTCCTTCTTAGCTGAAGACATGCTAATTGGATTAGTCTGTGCTGGGTGCACATCAGCGTCCCCGTCTCCCGTATTTGGTTAATAAAACCCCCACCTGCTTGTTCCAGCAATTAAAAAAATGCACTTCAAGGCTCTGCCCTCAGCAATTGAAACCCAAACACCAGAAGCGCTAAAGCAAGAGGGGTTGGGTTCCTCCACAACATTCCCTTTCTAATTTTACCCTGCCAGCTTGTCATTAGCAATCAGTAATCCCCAGTTAATCTCCTCCCGTTCTGCCCAGGAGTTTGTGGGTTGAAAAGACGTGAAGAACGATAAATCTCAACTTGAGAGACGGTGATAACTCCCCAATTGACTTCTTTCGATCAGACAGAGCGTCCAGATCGTTTCAGTACATTAGGATCAAAGATTATTTCTCTTTGACAACGGGAGAACTCTGGGAGCTGTTTCTCCTGCCAAAGAGATTCTAGGAAAAAAACCTAAGATGGAAATTCTGGTGGGTTTTTTTAATGACGCTGATGACTCTGTGTCCCAACCAGCAGATAGTTCCCCACTCACGTGGTTCATGTAGATGTGTCATTGCACAGCAGCTCACACCACGCTGGATCAATGCTGGTGACCACGGGAAGCTGAGGAGAGGACAGCAGGAGGTGTCTCTCGTGTCTAACCACGTTCTCCTGCCTCTTGCCCGCTGCAAAAGAAGAGTAGGATTTTGTGAATCCTGAAGAAGAGCAGGAGTTGTGGGGACAGGATGTTTATCTGAGGTTTGATTACCTGGCAGGTTTCCTTACACACGTTTATTGTGAACCTGCTCCATCACAAAGCTCTCTGCTAACGCAGGGATCCTGCAGCAAGGGCTCCACGCAAAGCTGCAGCTCGGGCTGGAGGATCTCCTGTCCTCCCTTCCCCACAGGTGTCATTGCTTCACAGAAATCAAACCCGGTAGCTTACTAAATTGGGGTTTTTTTAAATAACGCACGCTGCTGCCCAAGCCTGGGAACAGGGAACAGGACATGGCCAGACCCACTGCAGCGGGCACGGAAATCACCGCGGAGCCCTCGGCCCCGTGTCACGGGGTGTTGATACCCGTGTCACCGGGTGTTGATATCCTGTAGCAGAGACGTTTAACCGGCTTTGGGGAGGACACAGGGACAGCCCCGAGTCCCTGTAGCCGGGGTGGCCCCAGGTCCCTACAGCTGGGGTG
>NW_010312622.1:0-48853 GCF_000700745.2 Antrostomus carolinensis
TCCCTTCCAATCCCCAACATTCTGTGATACGTGTTGGATGCCCTCTGTCTTGACTGTCAACCAAAGGAAAGGCAGGCTAAAAGATTATGAAGGGGCAGATGTGACCACAGAGAGATAAGTCATATGTCTAATGACACTTGAGTACAGTAAGTAATTTCAGGCATTCTTGGTGTGAGTTAGAGCTCAAAGATGATTAATTCCTACAAATTATTGTGAAAACAGGTAGAAGAATGTATTCTGTATGGGAAGATTATTATGGAGAGCCTCAAAAATGAATTCCTGTCTGTTATGTCAGAGAATCTACTACATAATCAAGAAGTCCTTCCTGAGTGAATTTTCTGGAGCCTGAACAGGACATGTTTATTTGTTTGGGTTTTGGTTTATTTGTTTTTAATCTCTGGCATATTTATATACTAATTCCAGACCAAGGCTGCATTACTGTGTAGTTCTTGGCTGTGTGCTGGTATTTCCAATTTGATTGCTGTTAGACATTTCCACTGTGCTTTCACATCTCTAACATGTCGTAAAGTTCTTAACATTCACTAGTAGAGCAGAGTGAAGGCTGTCTAATAGACATCTTCCAAAGTGTGGTGTTCACCAGCAGTCAGAAAATAGAGCAATCCTGAACTTTTGGACACTTCCTAGAGAGAATCTGTGTCAGTGAGATCACCACTGCAGTTAATTTTAGTTCATGCTTCTTGAAAAAATTTGGAAGCATATCTGGAAAAGTGGTGCAATGAGGAATAGACAGGAGGAAATTCGAAGTAATTTTTAGGGTGCGTTGACTGAAGTTTGCTGTTTTGGTGCAAGCAAACCCAGCTGCTTGTACCATGGTGGCAGCAGCTGTTTTGAATAGTGTAGAGAGGAGATAAGTGACTTGCCCCTTCCTTGCCCCCAGTGTCTGATGAAAAGGAAGTTGGGATGATTCTTTTTGAATGGAATAGTTTCATATGGACAAGGCTAACTGTTGGTAAGAATAACAAAAGCACTATAAGCAGCTCGTGTGGAGCAGTCTATTGAAAACCCCTTACCTGTTGAGTCTGCAACTTTTTCACTGGATCAAACCTGATTCTTTGGAAATGGAGTGATTGTGAGTCATGGCTGCAGTTCTGTCACATTATATGAAAGGCTTTGATCTTTTATCTCACTCATGTTAATTTCTTTGATGGTGGTTTTTGAAGTGAAATTAGTATACATGTGTTCTGGGGGTTTGGGGTGGGTGGTTTTTTGTGGTGGATTATATTTGAGTATTCAAATAGTGCTCTCCTATTAATGTTGTTATTTAGGAAAAAAACTGCAGGAGTTTAGCAGAGGGCAAGGGACCACAAATACTAAACTTAAAGGCTGCAAATGATACATGGCTCTTGAGGAGACTTAATGGGCCCAGGACATTGCTTGTAGGCACAGAGCTTGTAAAGTAAGATTGACCACATCAGTACCTGGTAGGAGTGCTGTCCCTGTTCTAAAGGAGCATTTCAGTTCTGGATGTATTGTTTGGGGTTTGTTTACCTAAGAAATTAATCGTAACTTTGCAGCTTGATTGCTTAAGAGGGTAATAGTTGCTAGGATAGTAGTTCAGAAATCAGAGAAAGATTAATTTGAGAATTTAAGACATAGATTATATTTTCATTTTTTTAAGTAGTAGAAGCAGGAGAGAAAGAGAACTTGTTGAAATGACCCAAAAATTAAACTGTAGCCCCTGCCTTTTCTCTCATAAGTCACTACATAAGTTAGGATGAAGTGGAGTAAACCACTTGTATTTTAGACTAATAATATGCTTCAAAGCATAAAGCAAGATTTGCTGGTTTTCATCTGTGGGAGGCAGTCCTGTTATTATGTCTGTTGTGACAATATGTGAAAGTGTCTATTTTTTGAACTTCAGAAAGCTATCTTGTAATATTTTCCTCTCTTTACTTGGATTTTAATACTTCTTTTTTTTCCTTATGGCCTGAAAGGTATCTCGATGTTTATTCTGTTTTCTACATTAAGAACAAATCATCCCTTGTTTTTCTTAAACACCTAACAAATATTTAGCCATCCTGTGTCCAAAACTTCAGTATCTTTTTCATTTGACATCATGAAATAGCAAGTGCTTGTGAAACTTTTTCCATAGGTGCTTACTTTCCCTTTTGATGAATATTTGATCAAATACTAAACCCTCATCTTTGGGAGAAGGAAAAATAGTCAGTTGCTTTTGGGTGATTCATTTAACCTGAACTCAGTTGGACAATGGAGGGCATTCATCAGCACATTTAGATTTATTGCTTTCAGACAACAATATTGTAACCATTAGAAATTACGCAATGAAGCTGTGGTGACTGTAAGGTTTGGTGAGATTTCAGATTATTAGAATGTTGCACAATGCCACCATGTACATGTGATTGTAGTTTTCCTGGGTGGTGGTGCAGGTGATGAACTTACAATTTAGAGTAATTTACAGCCAGTTTAGGACCTCGTCTTTCAGGTTTCAGTGTGTAGTTAAATAGGTAATAGCAATAAAATGCTAGCTTTGCTGTTTGTGTTGCTTTGATTCAAACACTCGTGTCTTAAACTTTTCACTGTTTTGTTCTACTTCTCACTTAAAACACATGAGTAATGCTGAGGTGGAGGAGTCTTGGCAACGAATTATCTTCCCTCAATTTATAAATGGACAAGCACAGAAGGAAAAAGTAAACATCCTTTTTGTACACCACTACTTAATGGGAGTGTGTTCTTCCTCGCTAAATTATGAGCTTTATGGTTGGTGTGGTCAACAGGAAAAACTTGTTTTAAGCCTGAAGGCAAGTGCCTGGTGACTGCTATGAAGCTCTTGTGGGGTTTTATTTTTTTTTCCCCCCCTTTCTTTTTAAATCATTTGGGATTACACCAACTTTAATGCTGATGTTGACTTTTCTGCTTTCTTGAGAAATAATGCCTTATGCCAGTATGAAAGGAGGAATGACTGAAAATCGTATGACTTCATAAACACAGTTTTGTATAACTGAGTTTTATAACTTTTCCGACCAAATATTTAAATACATTTGGTTTAGTGAGATTAAACTTTTTTGGAAGAAGATGCAAAAAGAAGGTACAAGAAAAATCCCTCAAGGCAGGAAGCAGTTTCATGAATGTGTGTTTTGATTTTTTAACATGGAAAATGATATATTGCATTGGTACCTACCAGAAAAATTAGGATAAATGAAATTTATAACATGACAACTCATAAGTTAAAATAAATAAAACCAGCAACAACAAAATGTAAAAGCAAAAAACAATAAAAAGAGCAAGTGGAGAAGGGATGTTTGACTCAATATAGTGCTTACAAACATTGTTCAGCTTTAAGGATTTTGAGATATTTGGATTCTTTGTCTGGGTGAGGGGGAAGGGTGAAGCATTTTCAAGCAGGAGTATGACTCTTGGAAGATGTGCATTTTGCATTGGCTTGCACTTTGTAGCTGGATGCATGTGTGAGTAATAACGTTGGTGATGCAATGCTTTCTCTCCCAGCACATACCACAAAGGACAGTTTGTTTGTATCTGTCTGATTTAGAATCACAGAATGGTTTGGGTTGGAAGGGACCTTAAAGATCATCTAGTTCCAACCCCCCTGCCATCAGCAGGGACACCTTCCACTAGACCAGGTTGCTCAAAGCCTCATCCAGCCTGGCCGAGAACACTTCCAGGGAGGGGGTATCCACAACTTCCTTGGGCAACCTGTTCCAGTGTCTCACCACCCTCACAGTGAAAAACTTCTTCCTAATATCTAATCTAAACCTCCCCTCCTTCAGATTAAACCCATTTCCCCTTGTTTTGTCATTAGTTGTCCTTAGGAAAAGTCCTTCCCCAGCTTTCTTGTAGGCCCCCTTCAGGTATTGGAAGCTCTTTAAAAGTCTAAATATATACATGTTAATTAGACCATTCCTTAAAAACAAAACAAAACACCCCAAAATTCAAGTCCCTGAAAAAACCTCCAGCCTATAAAGTTCCAGTCTTTGTTTTATTTAGTAGGTTATTTGTTTGGGGTGGAGTGGGGGGAGGGGAGATAAAGGTTAATATTTGGGAATTAAGAATTCAAAACCTGTGTGCAGCATGGTTTCATAAAAATGAAACAGGTACACTTTTTCAGCATTTGTAATGTCTGGGCTAGCATCAGGCAGTCCTATTTGTGTGTGGTCCACTGTTCTTAAGGTATTTTACCTGAAGTAGTTAGAATTCATCAGTATCGGTGAAATCAAAATTTGAACTTCAGAAATACTGAAGTTGAATAGCTATCAAAAGTGGTAGGTAGTTCAGAAGTACTTTTAAGTCAGTTTTCTGGGTGAGAAGGTGCTTAAAGTGGCAGTTGTAACCTGAACAACTCTGTGGTTTTCTGAAGGAAGCCTCTAATCAGAATACCTCAGAAAATGGACTACACCAATATGTTACATAGATTAGTGTAAAGACCCACAGTAGGGGGATAAAGATTGGAAACTTGCAAGATAAAGGAAACTGAGTTGATCCCTTAATGAGTCTACCTTCAAGTAGACTTCAGCAATTCATGGCAGTTTAATTTCAGAGGTTACCTCACTTAACATCTAAGGTTAAGAGGTTACCTCCCCACTCTTTAGCAAAGATTTTTTTGTGTCATCCTTTTAGGAAAGCCAACACAGCAAGAGATGTGTCTGTTATTTATAGCACAACGTAAAGAAACTCCTTGGCTTAGAGTTCACAAATTAGGATGTGTATTGATGACTGAGTTGCTGGTGAACATAGTCTTCTTAGAGGTACATAGGGTGAAAGCCAACAGGTAGAACTTGTAGCAAAGGAAAACTGAATTAAGCATTAAGAAAAAAAAATACTATGAGAGTAATCACATATTGGGACAGGGTGCCCAGAGCAGAGCGATTATGAAATCTTCCTCCAGGACTCAACAGGATGAGACCCAGAGCAACTTGATCAATGTTGGCCCTGCTCTGAGTGAGAAACTGGTCTAAATTGATCTCCAGAGGTCCATTCCAGTCAAAATTCTGTGATTTAGGTTATAAATTTCTAGATATTCTTTGGTGGGAGTGGGCAGGAATATGTACAGAAGTGTATTTGGAAGTCTTCTCATAACCTCGAGTGACCTAATGGAATAAATATTCCCATTTTTTCCAAGTACCACTTAAAAAAAAAAAAAAGTAGACAGACATCAATTGGGTATATTAACATGTGAGAGGATTTTGCTCATTTGCATTTTATCTTTATTAGATATCAGATGGCATCTTAACTAATTAGTTCCAGATCCTTATCAGCTTTTAATGATAGTAGCTCTTACATGTGAAAATACTGAAGTGTATTTTTTTTCTTTGAGAAATGTTAGGGATATAATTTGCTTCTGCAGTAATTTCAAGTGCTAAAAATATATTTAAAATCCTGGCAATTTTCAGACTGTCTGGTAGCTGCAATATGCACTTATGTTGTAGATATGACTAACAACCACCTTCTTATCTTCCCATCTACATTAAAGAGAATGTTTTGAAAGTCCTCTGTCAATCAAAAAGTAGTTCATAAATGAAGCCAAAATACTGAAACCAGCATTTGAGTTTTACTGCACCTTGGGGGCAACGGGGAGAGCTCTTTTAGTTTAAATCCACATCAAAGAGTTCTTTCACAAATTGCCTGGAGTCAGGATGGTCACTGCTTGACGTTCACACTTATACCAGTGAGTTATTGTCATCAAGGATTCTTATGGAATTAGAGAAAAAGATAAGATAGGGCTGTCATCCTCCTTTGGACTTTTAGAGGCTTTTACACCACCAAAAAAAAAAATCTTCTTAAGTTTGTTCTTTTTTTTTGTCTTGCAGTCATGGGTACACCTTAAGGATCCCTTTTAATAAAGAGTACATGTTCAGATCATTGGGAGCATGCATCAGTTGGCAGTGTTGCCTTCCCTGCCTGCTGGCTGATGAAGCTGTAAACAGAACAAAAAAAAAAAAAAAAGGAAAAGATAATGGAATTAGAATTGTAGTCCTTTTAAAACTTTCATTAATTTCCATACCATTTGGTTGCTGGAACAAAACACATCCCTCTGCAAGGCTGTTTCAGACACTCCCAGACCATGCTTTACTGGTTTGTAGGCAAAAACAGAAAATGAGAGAGTGTAAACAAAAAAAGAACTCTCTAAGTCGTCATATTCAACTAAAATATCCCAAATCACAGAATTGCCTAGATTGGAAAAGGCCTTTAAACTCATTGAGTCCAATCATTAACCTCACGCTGACAAGTCCCTGACTAACCCATGTCCCTCAGCGCTATGTCTACACGACTCTTCGATCCCTCCAGGGATGGGGACTCCACCACTGCCCTGGGCAACCCCTTCCAATGCCTGAGAACCCTTTCAGGAAAGAAATTCTTCCTCAATTCTTCCTCAATTCTTCCTCAATTCTTCCTCAATTCTTCCTCAATTCTTCCTCAATCATAACTGCCCTTGGCACAACTGGAGCCCATTTCCTCTTGTCCTGTCACTTGTTCCTTGGTTGAACAGACCCATCCCCACCTCTCTACACCCTCCTTTCAGGGACTTGGAGAGAGTGAGAAGGTCCACCCTGAGCTTCCTTTTCTCCAGGCTCAACAACCCCAGTTCCCTCAGCTGGGAACTCATCACACTTGTGCTCCAGACCCTTCCCCAGCTCCGTTGCCCTTCTCTGGACACGCTCCAGCACCTCCATGTCCTTCTTGGAGTGAGGGGCCCAAAACAGAACACAGTACTCGAGGTGTGGCCTCACCAGTGCTGAGTACAGGGGTAAAATAACACTAAATATCCTGCCACTTGCTTGCCTCAAAATCTTTTGTAAAATAATGTGATGTTTCCCAATTTTTAAATAGCCTGACTGCTGGCATGATTAAATTCAGCTTCCTACAAAAGTGTAAGTTATTCTGTGTGGTTGATTTACTTCTCGGTTTTATTTTGAGAACAGTATCACTACCATAACTACCATGGAGGTGTGGGCAACTCCCTCTGTTGGTAACTCCTCAGATTTCTGTTCTGCAATGGGCTGAGCATCTCTAAGCTGGAGCCCTGTTTCCCTGGTGTGTTTCCTCCATAGATTGTTACCTTCAGGAAATGTAGACCTTCAGCTCTACACTTGGTCAGCCAGGATGGACCATTGAAGCAAGTAGTTAGTGGCTTAAAATGTCTTTCTCCTCTTACTCTGTGTCAGATGCTTAATCTGTGGAACTAATCTGTAGCTACTGCGAAGTATTTGAAAACAAAACCAAAGCAAACTGACTGGTGTAGTGTTCACATCAAGTTCTTGGCACCAAAGGTTTTGCTTTAAACATCTGCTCCTGTTTCCTGTACTTGCTACTGTCAAAAGTGCATGTTTTTTTCTTTATATTTCACACAACTTTTTAAAATATCCTCGTTCCTTACTTATCAGCAGGAAATATACAGTGCTTGAAATAAAATAATAAGTTTTATTTTCTTATCTGTTCAAAAGTTTTATTTGATTTAGACTATTCAGGATTTCAAACATTTTGTGAAGTTTTGTGCCTTTTTTTACTAGTGAGTCTTTCCAATTTAGCTTACCTTTCTGCTAATTTGGACCTCTTTCCTTTTACACAACTCTGATAATTTTAGGTCTTGTAAGACTTTGAGAGCCTTCCATTATGCCCTTTCTGTGATCTTTTGCTGCTGCTTTCTGTTCAGAAATTTCCTAGTTTTGAAATGTCAGTGCCAATTAAGGCAGCAAAGTAATAATTCTTAATTTGTTAAACAGTTTAGCTTGTTGACTGCTAAGAATTTTCATTTAAGGCCTTTTTTTTTCTCTTCCCTGATTTCATTTAGTAGATGCTACAGGCCTTTTCAGCAAAGGTGGTTACACAGGATGTATTACAGTTACCCAAGTATTATATTATGCACTTACTATCCAGAATCTATAAATTTTACACAGCCTGTAACTGGATGTACATGCTTTGTTTGAATATTTGATGTAGAAATGGAAAAGTAATCCATTATCTTAAATATATTTAAGTGTATATAGACTGCCAACACTTGTTTTAACTATAGCTTTTTTAGCAAAAGTAACTAATGTAGCACACTCAGCTGTAAAAACAGAAGAAAAATATGAAACACGTAGTATTTTTCCTTGTGCCATTATAGAACAAATTGCTGAAATATGTCATGTTTTAAATATGATCTGTTTTCATAAAACAAACTGACTTTTTTATTTTTTTTAAGAACTTACTTCAGACAAAGGAGTTGTATAGAAACAGATGCAAACACAAACTCTGGCAACTCAGTTCTTTAAAAGATCATAATCTGAGCCCCAAAGTACTGTGTACTAGCAGTAGGGTTTTACTGAATTATTATAAAGAAAAAGGGGTCCCTTCAGGGATGAAATGGGCTCCTGGCATAAGTTATAACTGTCATAAAGTGAGGTATTGATGTGAATTTGCAATATTTGCTTTATGCTAAAGTAAGTAGAATCCTTGAATTGAAATATGTTTTGGATGCTGGACACAGACTCCTTAGCCAGTTATATATTACTGGAAGATGGTTATACACAAGAGGAATGCACGGTTGTATCTTGCAGTAAACACATGAAAAGCCTGTTTCATGGTGGAACATCTTCATTTACTTGAGCCTTTCAGTTTTGTAAATGAGAAAGTGGTTCTGGTTTCAACTTTCTCAACAGACAAATTAGAGTGAAATAAATCCAGAACATAAGCTTCTACATTAGAGCCCAAATAGCACCTTCCACCTAAGCTTTATTTGTACTGGGTGCTTACCAATTATTTTGTGTTTAAATTTTCCCTTTAAACATTTATATTGAGTAACTGTTCTGATATGAGAACAATACAGTATTTCATGCTCATCAGAAATCTAAAACATATATGAAAGTGTAAAAATAAACAGGTGTATTTAAAAAAAGCCCACTTTTTTTGCTCAAAATTTGTTTGGATACATTGTCACAAGAACTTAATCTAAGCTGCATTGTTAACTGGGGATATTTGTCTTTAGTTTTTTTTGCACAGGAATTAGAGAGGTCTTAAACTGCTTAAGTGTGAAGAGTTTGTTAGGATAGATAGTCGCTCATGCAGATCTCTTAAATAACTATTTCTTACTTAAAACATGCAAAGTACTTTGAAAATCTATCACTATGGAGTCTATAAATTCTATACATTTACACTTTTCCTGAAAAATTGATACTTTAAAAAAAAAAAAACCTTTAGTTTCTACTTCTCTTCTGATCATAGTTTTAAGATGTGCTACACTTGTGGAGACTTTAACATTTTATACTTGGAATATCTTTGTAGATGAGGATGTAAAGACATTCTGCAACCAGTTGTAGAACATTTGGATATTCCTACTGGGTGTTATCTCTACTTGATATGCTCAGCTTTCCTACTGTGGTGTCCCATTCACATTCTAAGCTTTTCTAACATTGCCTTTCCTTGTGTGAATGCACTGGCTCCTCTGTGACCCCCTATGTTTCCATATGAAAAGGCTGGCAAGAATGTCAATAGTCATTATGGCAATAAGCAATTTATGAGGGACACCCTCCCTGCCCCCCCCAGTATTGCAATATTTATTCTTGCCAATTAAACACAAACACAAGTCTCAAAGTTTTCTTAACTTTTTTTTCTGGTTTTGACTGTTGAGTGATGGAGAATCACACTTGAAAATGTCATTGTTTGAAGGACTGGACTATCAATGTGTTTAGGTGTTAAAGAAACAACTCTGGTTTGTTATAAATGGAAATTCAGAAGTTATAAACTTAAAATGCATAGCAACTTCTAGTTGCCATGGTGCTTCAACTTGAAGTAATTTTCTTCGATATTAAAATGCTCCTTGGGTGTCATCTTTGCTTTTAAGTAGTCACTATTTAAGAAGGAAATGGCTCTGGGGAGAAGTAATGAGAAACTATTTTGGAATATCTAATGTAAAAACCAATGAAGAAGTGTCAAGAAAATTCCTTAGTATTCAAGTATCTTTTTGGGGCCTCTTTAAGTTTGGCAATGTAGACTTTTATAACACAACTTCAAAATGCTAAAGAAGAGTGAGTTCCTGCAGGCTGCCCCCCAGCCCTCTGGAATGAGTCATTTTTTCAATAAATAAAGATGAAGCTGAGTTTGTCAGAACATTAAGTCAGTAGGTTGGGTCAGTCTGCACTTTCCCTTGTCCCTGTGTCACTCAGCTCCATAGGTTCATGCGTGGTTGTTCTTCTCCCTGGTTCTGAACTCAGTCTTTTTATCAATTATGTCTGTGTACCTGTAATTCTTACTTCTATGATAATCAAAAAGATTCTTTGTCTGACTGGACATGCCTCTTTAGAAAGACTTAAAACTTCTTCCAGAGCTTTGTTATCTCGCTTCAATAATTTTCAGTGTCAGAGCTGTTAAGTATTAGACTTGAGTCCCCCATGTGGAATTGAGCTGCACTACGCCTCCCTGCTTTCCAGCCCAGCTGCTCTTTATTTACTCTTTTACTCCTTTTTTTTTTTTTTTTGCTATATGTATTTACTCTTTTTGCTTCAGATGAGCTCCTTGCATATGTGTTGGTTTTTTTGTTGTTGTTGTTGTTTTTTTTAATAAGACCTTTGATTTTTAACAAACTAAAAATAATAAAGAATTCTATCAGTTACTAACCATTTTATCTTGTTCTTGGAAATAGCAAGGGCTTGCAAAAGCCTCTGAAATGTTGCATGACTTTGATACATAAGTAGTAATAACCCCAAAATGGTAGTCTAGAAGTTGGCTGTAAACAAATTTGTATTGAATTTCATTTAAAGAGTTTTAATACTGAGCGTTTCTCTCTGACACTTTAGCTGCACGGCATACAAAAATTGCCAAAAAGTTTCTCAATAAATAACTTCAGGAAGTTGTTTTTTCATAAGATACTTTCTATTTTAAAACAATAACATTTGATTTTGAAAAACTTGAGTTAAAGTTTACTCCTTTACTGTAGTCGTACAAAGCTTGCAGCTGGTGGAGTCATTCTGTACAGCGAACAGGGTAATTAACATCAGTTGTGTAATATAAACTTCAGATTGCAGCACTGACTCCTTTAAAGAGCTTGCATCATGTTTATGGAAATGATCAATACTGTGTGAACCAAACATGACAATTAACTCAAAATGACCGAGTTCAGAGTTAATTTGTACCTTTATATTTTGACTGCTACTATCTTGCTGGTAGCAAGGTTATCTTTGCAGAAAAAAAAATATTGCAGCTTGTAGGTTGAAAGTCTTACCCCTGTGTTCAGTTAGGGTTAGTGGTCACTCTGATTATTAGTGAACCAGCAGTAGAGAAGTGAAGTTATAAATATTTCCCAGAGTAAAAAAAAAAAGTTGCCTCAGGTGGTTGGCTTGTTTGTTTGGTTGGTTTTTTCTTGGAAGCAACAATCATCTTTCTTTTACACTTAGTCACTGAAAACATAACAATCTACTACTAAATATAGCATATAGATGTTTTGGATGCTATTATTTCAGGGCAATGACCTTCTTAAAAGATGAACTTTTCAAAGCAGTGCCCTGCAACTGTTCCAAGTTACCTAATTGGCAAAGCTGAAATTAAGTTGCAGTTTTAACCCTGCTTCCAAGTGCAGTGGAGCAATGGGTGGTTATTTACTCTTGGTAGAAAGCTCTGTGTGTTCCAGCAAGGTTTTACACAGTTTCCTCTCAAAAACTGCAGGAGACCACTCATGTAGCTGGAATGTTAGCCCTTTTCATAAGGGCTACTAATGACAAGACAAGGGGAAATGGGTTTAAACTGAAAGAGGGCAGGTTTAGATGAGATATTAGGAAAAAGTTCTTTACTGTAAGGGTGGTCAGACACTGGAACAGGTTGCCCAAGGAAGTTGTTGATGCCCCCTCCCTGGAAGTGTTTAAGACCAGGCTGGATGAGGCTTTGAGCAACCTGGTCTAGTGGAAGGTGTCCCTGCTGAAGGGGGGGGGATTGGAACTAGATGATCTTTGAGGTCCCTTCCAATCCAAACCATTCTATGATTCTATGTTACAGGCTGTGCACCACTATCTGCATGAATGTCTTTTATTAGGTGAAAACCTCAGAATTAAAGTTTCCATATTTGCCATTTCCATGATGTGTTATTTAGCTGGGAAGATATTTAGGAAACAATCAGAAAAACAGTAGTGAAAACTACCTTCTAAAGAATACTTTTTTAACCCTGTCCCATTCCTGCAATTGGTTGTGATGAGAACCAGAATGTTTTATGTTCTGGTTCTCAAGTCTTTTGCTGTACCAGCTCAGGAGCTCTGTCCTCAATTTGGAGCCAAGAAAAAAAATCACATCACCTCAGACAGCAGGTGAGTTTTTGAAATGTGCCTACAGACTAGTCTTTGTGTGTGTCAGCGGTCAGTACAACTTAAGTTGCTTTTCACTCAGCTGAGGTGATGATGTAACTGAGCAGTACGGTGGATGTAGCTGAGCAGTATGTTAAGATGTTATGGAGATGTTTTGCCTGCCACTGAATTCTGCTGGAACCTCCACATCAACAACATTCAAGTTGTTATTGTCAGAAAAGGAGTGGGGGATTGTGTTTACAAAGGGAATTACAATTTGGAATTACAATTTATTTCTACAGTCAGTAGTAATCATGATCTCTGAAATAGTATATGTGGAGTAATACTCTTAATTTATGTGAAGTGAGAGGCAGTTTTGGAGGTAGTCCAAGAAAGAAGCTACCTTTAAAATGCAGTATTTAATTCTAATCTTTCTTTTCCTTGCAAGAAACGTGTGGATATTGTCTGGTTTCTTCATTTTTAATATTAGAATGGTATCAAGAGGACTGAATCTGCTATAAAAGGAAGTAAAATAAGAAGAGGAAAAACGATGCAAGATTTAAGTCTGACACAGAAAGGGATGTCCTAACTTGGAGAAGTTAAGGCAGTTGTAGATGTGTGAAAAGGAAAGTAGAGTGAGAAGTCAGCATATAAGAGGAGGGAGTGGAGAAAAACAGAAGGGAAATAGGAATACACATTATTTTGTTTAGGGGGCTCTTACAGGATATTTATATATCTCATATAAAATAAATATCTCGTATCTAATGTAATACTGGAAGGGGAAACCTGGAAAGGAGAGTGTGTAAGTCTGGGAAAGGTCTTTGAATAAAATAATTGGTTAGTTTGACTAGTGTAGCCCCAAAGTGTTTCAATAGCGTACTATAGGCTGAACTAATTGGTAGCTTATGAGCTTAATTTTTGTTCCAGAGTTTGTATTTAGCTTTGTAACCTTGAACTAGAGGATCATCTGGTGATTTGAGAGGAAGGACTGGCATTGGCTGAATTTTCTTCTGTGCCTGTATGGTTTCTTGGAGTTTCCCTAGACTAAGTTCAGTTTATTCTTTTATAAATACTGGATCATTTCTTATGTGTCTTCATACTTGGTGATTTCCTCCTTTGATCTCTGTGCATTCTTGTGATGAGATTTGATCCCTCAACTTAGAATTAATGGCAAATACAGGCTTGCCCCCTGCCACTTGCACTCAACCCATTCTTCTTTTCTATTCATGTTATTCTCTTCTTGCTCTCACTCTGCCACATCTCAGGTAGGAGAAGGGCAATAAAGACTGCAGATGTAATGGATTGCTTAAATTTCAGTTAGGGCCATGTTGTTGTCCTTTAGGGAGACTTTTGAGTCTGCTTCCTTGCTGAAGCAACTCCTCTCATTCTTAGGAGCATTAAGGGGATTGACCTCTCGGGTCAACCTCAGTTAGTGTATAAGTTGATATCTAGTCAACTGATGCTCAAGTCTCATTAAAACCAGTCCTCTCTGAAGTGCTTCTGGCAGCAAGGGCTCTCTGAATGCTTCAGAGGTTGGTACTGCCAGTAAGGTTTCCTTGTCTACTTTTGTTTTAATTTCTGGAATGATGAAGCACTCACATAAAAGTGCAAGTATACATAGGAAACTTCTAAAAATGTTATAATAAAGAGGAAATAACTCTTCATTTAAGGAAATTGCAAGCTTTCTTAATAATAATTTGTATATTAATGTGTAAGCTGATCCTGGATTAGCATTCTCTCCATGGGCAAACTGACTGTTCTTTTTGCCCTGGGGTTTTTTTTTGTTGTTGTTGTTTTGTTTTGGTTTTTTGTTTGGTTGGGGTTTTTTTTGAGTACTGATGTAAAATGGATACATTGGATTGGTACTGCTATACTACTGTTGCTCCTTTGGAAAAATATTTGACCTAAAAAATGAATCTTGAAAAAGCTTGATTTGTTTAGTACTCGTTAGAGTTACTTAGTCTGGGATTATCAGCAGTTAAAGGCAGGGAGTTGTTCGGTATTTCAATACAATATTTAATTGAAATAAATTATTGTTAAGAAAATACACAACATGAGTAAAGAGATATTGTTAATATTAGATCCAATGATGTTTTGTGATGCCTATAGTTACGAAGCAGTACTTTTGTCTAGAAGTTTAAAGCACGATTGTGGGCAATCCCAACCCATCATGCCCACTCGCATTATGGTGGTTTGTTTGCGGTTCTGCTGCTGCTGCAAGTTTCTTTTTTCTCAGAAAACAGCAAGGAAGGAACCTCAAAAAACCCCTCTGTTTACCTCTTTCAAAGAAAAATTAGAGCAGTTATCTCAGTGTTGCAGATCAAGAAAATGTTTTGAATGTTCCTACAATGATTGTTGCTTTGGAAAGAAACTCTGAAGCAGATTTTTGGGGGCTTGTAGGGTAGAGTAAGCATTTCTCCATGAAAGAGTAGTTTATTGACGAGTTGTGTATATTTCAGTGACACATTTGCTTGCTTAAAAGAAACTGTGGCTATTATCCTAAACCCAGCAGGAGATTATTCCTCTGTATACTGCTTTCCTTGTTACAAGATCATTTGCAAGCCTATCTGTAAGTAATTGACTTTCAGAAGTGTCCTGATTTCCTTGTCAGCAGAGCAGTAGTTTCATAATAATAATTTGCTAATTCTTATGTCCTTGCTGGAGGACAATCTTGTTAGTATTCTTTCTTGCCAGGAATTGATCATCCTGGATAGGACTTGCAGCTGAATCTTAGAAGTTGCTGTACAATTGATTTGTCTTGTTGTGAGAGTGCTGCATAGGTGCATCCTTAGCTGGAGAGCCTTTTGTTGGAGATGATCTAAAAACAGAGCAGAATTCCTTTGCATTTGGTAATGTGTCATGGAAGTTTCCCCTATAAGATTGTTGGTTGGAGTATGTAGCTTGGTGGTATGTAGCTGATCCTGAGTGCCAGTCAGCTTCTCTTTCCAGAATTTATTAGCTACCTGTGTTTATATGTGTATCCATGATTGTATGTCAGCTGTGTAATATCTGAGGGTTGTGACTGTTTATATCTTGCCTGGTTTATAAATTTATAGAATTACAGACTTGTCGTGCTTGGAAAAGACCTTTAAGATCATCAAGTCCAACCATGAACCCAACACTACCAATTCCACCTCTAAACCACGTCCCTGAGCACCTTGTCTACCTGTCTTTTAAATTCCACCAGGGAAGGTCGCTCCACCACCTCCCTGGGCAGCCTGTTCCAATGCTTGACAACCCTTTTGGTGAAGAAGTTTTTAATGAGATCCAATATAAACCTCCCTGGTGCAACTTGAGGCTGTTTCCTCTTGTTCTATTCCTTGTTACTTTAAATTCTTTAAGATTATTTTTTCCTTAGTATATTTGTAACTTTTTGTAATATTAAAACCATGAAGTGTGCCTGTTGAGGATGAGATGTGCCAGTTATTTCATCAGTGCTGGTGTGAAAGCCAGTTGTCCCTAGTCCAGTTTATTAGAGCAGAAGGTTACCTAATGTGATCAGAGTGAATTGGAGCCTTGTTAAAGGCAGTGGTGGATTTCAGAAAATGCAAATTTCTGCTTTTTTCACCAGTCACTTCAGATGTACTGTAGAAAATAGTGAAATGATTGCAAGTGCATGTGTGTACCATATTTAAGCAAGAATAATCAGGTGCACATGTGAAATAGCATCCAGGGAGTGCAGATTTTCTGAGATTCCAAAACCAGTGGAAGCCAATTGGAGAGTCAGTCATGGAAACACAGCCTGTAAGGAGAGATTACTACAGAGCAGAAAGCTGAAAAGGAACAGAACTCCAGAAATGCGTTAACAGCTTTAACAGCTACAGCAAAGTGCAAGGGAATAATTGGATTTCTATGTCTCTGGTATTTAAGACAAGTAGTAATGGTCTGAAGCGGGAGCTGGGGAAAAACCAGTCTAGAAAGAAGAACATCCCTGCTATTTTCATAAGCCTCGATGGGACAGACTGCAATGACAATCTGTATTTGTATACGTTGGTGATGCCAACATACCTGCAAATTGTTGTTTTGTTTATTAAACATGATGAAAGTGTTAAAAGTATCTATAGCTATTGCCTGGATTTATTGTCTGAGAATAGACTGCGTGTGAGTGTCGTTGTTCCCACTGTCCATTGAGTACATCACTTTAGATATGTGTTAAACTTTCTAAATCATTGTTTGCTGTGGTAGCTTTTGTTTGTTGGTTTTTGGTTTTGTTTTTTTTTTAATGTTGTTCTTTGCATTTTGAAAGCCTTTATAAATGCATATTACTTTGAAGAGAGATTTTTTTGTTTTGTTTTGGTTGTTTGCTTTCCTTAAGTAAATCAGTTGCATTCTCACAGAATCACAGAATGTTGGGGATTGGAGGGGACCTCAAAAGATCATCCAGTCCAATCCCCCTGCCAGAGCAGGAACCTAAACAAAATTACACAGGAAGGTGTCCAGGCGGGTTTTGAATGTCTCCAGAGAAGGAGACTCCACAACCTCCCTGGGCAGCCTGTCCCAGGGCTCTGTCACCCTCACTGTAAAGAAGTTTTTTCTCAAGTTTAAGCAGAACCTCCTGTGTTCCAGCTCACACCCATTGCCCCTTGTCCTACCATTGGGCATCACTGAGAAGAGCCTGGCTCCATCCTCCTGACATTCGCCCTTAACATATTTGTAAACATTAATTAGGTCTCCCCTCAGTCTCCTCTTCTCCAAGCTAAATTCTGTTGTATATTTCTGCTTTTTTGATCTGTCTTTCCCCTTTCTATATCTGAATGTAATCTCTTTGAAGTAAGAGGTTTTATTCTGTTCATATATGTGAGGTAAGGTACTAGTCTTTGATTAGGATCCTTTGTTTTCCTGTAGTAGTCTACAACTCAAAATACTACATGATTTCTGGTCTTCTAAGTAAAAACTGCCATGCAGTTGGTAGCCTGCATACTTTTGTAATAATATCAGGGTGTCAAAGCAGCTATTTTAGACGGTATCTATTCAGTGGTTATTAAAGACCGGAACTACTATAATGTAAATTACTTTCAGGCAAATTTGGAAATCAGCTTTGCACTGCGTGCTGGAGCAAGTGTTTTCAGCATTCTGTGGGGAGCTGAATTTCTGATTTTCTTTTGTTCATTTGGTTATACAGTTTTTGTATGTAGATGCTCTTTCTGCAGGGAAATTAATTTTTGTCTTTGGGGAATTAATGCTGTTTTTCTTAAAAACACATGTAGTAATGGCTGAGTAGAGTGCCTGTGAAACAAGTGAAGAGTCTCTTAGTGCTCTTTCCTAATGTTTTCCAACTGTTGCTTTCTGTGATTGTTGGTAGCAAAATTCTTCCTGGAAAGTACAGTTAGTTCACTTGAATTAAAACCCTAACCTTGCTGTGATGTGTGATATAGGGATACGAGTCCATGCAGTTTTAAAGCATATTCTGTAGGATGCATCACAACTTTGCTTTTTTTGCAAGTTTGGTTTGAAGTCTGAAGTGCTATTAGTAATTCAGGTTTGCACTAGGATATGGAAATATTCCTGTTGGAAAGAATACATTTCTTTTTTTTTATTTGTTAAGAAACTAGTGAATTGGGAGTGCAGGTTCTATGCAATGATGTTAATATTGATATAACATACGATTTTTTTAATAGGTAGAAGGAGAAAAGCCCCACAAGCATCAGTTTGTTCTTGTAAAGAATTATATATTGGTTTCCAAACAATGCTGGTGTGTTCCCTAAATGCATATTCAGGGGTAGGATTTTATTGTGATCTTAAATGTTCTATTTTATTATTGCTCTGATACCCATGTTCCTGTGGTGGAAAAAACATTAAGGCTGCCTTAGGGATGTTTGGTACAAGTGGTGTTATTTTATAGCTCAATCTTAATTGTCCGGTGAATGGAGGGGGTTTTTTTGTTGTGGGATTTGATTTGTTTTGTTTGAGTGTTTGGTTGTTGGTTTTTTTTAAATCCATTAAATCAATGGTCATCTAGAGTATAACTTCAAAATGACTGTACTAGGCAGACCAAAGAGATCTGTGTGTGATGACAGATAACTATGAAGAGTGTAGGCGCAGCTAAAAATTGCACCAAAGTGCATTGTGGTATTTGTTGGCATTTTGTTCTGCATATGCATGGGATTTTTTTTTTTTTGCTCTCCAGAATACTTTGTGATAAAGACACCCAGGGTTTTTCAAAGTTCCATTTGTTTCTTTTTTTATACAAAACTCGCTTTTCAGTAAAGTTACTATTAACAGGACCACTTCTTACATCTTGAGAAATGAAGAACGCCTCCTGCGTAGAAGTGATTTTCAGTATCGCTTTTTGGTATCATTTGTCCATTCAGCTTTCTGGTTTATCTGCACCACTTCTCATATGTGTCTCCTCCCCACTCTCTAAGCTGGAGTCCTGCTCAGTTGAGCCTTGTCTCTTAGACCGTTCCATGTTTGTCATTGTCCCTTATGGAGTCCTTCAGTACACGTTTGGAGTTGGGGGACAAGATGGGACCTCCGTGCCCCAGAGTTCAATGGTGATATGTTTACTGTTCTCAGTTCCTCTAACGTGTTTGCCTTTCTGACTGCCACTGAGCTGATGTTTTTTTAAGACCACAAAGTGGATCTCCAGACGTTTTCAGAGAGGCGGCGCCTAATTTAAGCCTGATCTTTGTCTCTGTGCTTCTCTTTCCCGTAAGAATCGCTTTGTAATTAATGTGCTTGATTTCAATTGCTATCTTGTATCTCAGGCACAGACCATGATGGGTTTTCTCAGCAGCTCTCTTCAATCTAATTTTGCCTGTCCTGAATAATTTTGTATCAATTGCAAATTATTCCTATGCTATTCACTTGCTTTTTCAGATCGCTTACGAATATCTTGAGTATAATGGGTTCTTGTATTTTGCATCTTCATACCCATGCATGCAGAGGACTCTGTCTTGTTTGGTTTTGTTGTTTTGGGTTTTTTTTCACTGCAGTTAGGCTTCTTCAAGAAATGTGAATGAAGGACTTCGTAAAAAATGGGATTTTTTGAGATAAGCATATTGATCTGATTAGTATGATTCCATTGCAGCAAATGTGCAAGGTGAGGCTTCCCCTACAGAGGTGATGTTGACTCTTTTTTAGTATAGCATATATATTCAAATATCTGTTCATTCTGTTCTGCATTATAATACCTGATAACTCACCTAATTCAGCAGCTAAACTTGAAAAAAAGTGGAGCACTTTATAGCACATAGGATTGCTAATTGGCATCTTCATTCTTCGGACACAAAAGTTAGTTTGTATGAGAGAGATGCTATTATGCCATACTACTAGTTATTTTTTTTCCTTATTTCCACAGAATTACTAAATAAATACTAATCTGAACTGGTGGTTTTATTGCAGTTCACTTATATCAGCTGTGTAAAATAAATCTCTTGTACTGACATTGCTTTGAGACAGTTTATAAAACTCTCTTGCCCATAAGGAAACACTTCTGGCACTTTTAAGTGGATCTTTGGGGGATCTTTGTTTCTCCAATGACAAAAATATGGCTAGCTCTTTAGCTGAGGTTTTGTCTGCCTTGAGTGCTCCTTTTGCATCTTCTGATCAAATCTCTTCTTGAAATTCTGCGTGATTTTTATCTGTTTGGAGAAAGTCTGTTCAATTTTTGTGCCACGTGCCAAAGGCCATTTTTCTTGGCCTGCCATATTGTGGCTTTCCATTTTTGCTTTCTGTACTTGACCATGAGTTCCACTTTTTGAAAGGTCTTTTTTCTTGTGGGTTTTATTTAGTGCCTTTTATGTTTTAAAGATTACAACTGGATAAGCATTAGGCTGCTGTGTTTACCCAGCAGCTTCTTTGCCTCCCCCCACTTCCCCACTTGCTTACTGCCAGCTGAATGGAAAATTATCAACCTTCTGGTAGACAGCAGCATTTACTGGCAGTTCTCCTGCCCATCCCAGTGCTTTGCTGGAGGAGGAGCTGGGTGACTAGCTTCAGTGCTCATATAGGAGTAACAGGTTGAAGCAAGGGGATAAAGGGTAAATTTTTGTCAGCTTTCTCTCAGACTCGGAACAAGCTCTGCCAAGGGCACGATACTGACTGTGGTGTTGTGCTTTTCTCTTCTCAGGAGTATTAGCATTGTTCACTCTGAGCACGTCAGCTGAAGAGTGATTTTCTTTTTTCATATCCTTGTTTATGTGGTAGCTCTTGGAGGAGACTGAGTAGCTCACCCTCCGAGTAGGAGATGATGCTAGTCTGTTCCACAAGTTGAGATGCTGACTGTAGTATAGATATATAGTAAATACAGTCTATATAAATATTGTATGTTTAATATAAATTAAACTCAGGTGAGGCTTTGAATTTGAACATAAAGACTAGGATTCTTCTAGAAAGAAATCTGTCATGAGTATTGCCCTGAGTTAATAGCAGAGATTATCCAGACTGTTTAAAGTAGGTGATATTTTCAGTCTTTATTTCAACCTCTCATTACTTTTTCCTGTTTGCAAACCTGTTACAAGAACACAGTCAGGGTCCAGTCTAATGTTTCACTTTGGCATAAGCTTAGAAGTGGATTATGAGGACAAAAAAGTAATGTGGGAGTAGGATGTGGAGTAAAATTTAATGGGATACAAATGAGGATGGCATGGGAAAAGTAGCTATGTCAGGAGTGAAAGGAAAGACAATATTCAGTATTTCCATCCTTCCTCTAAAAACAAGCATGCTTGGTTTCATTGGGTAACTGTGCTTGAAACCAGTTAGTATATGTGAGGGGGGGAAAAGTGGCAAAATATTTTTGACTGTTGCTTTTTATGTCCTTGAAATGATTGAATGTTAGGGGAGGGAGTGAAAATAGTTCATTGCATTACAGAAGTGCTGACTTTTGTTGCCAAATCAATTCAAGGACCATAATGAAAATACAGGTAAAATATGTTCATTATATTCTCCCTGTTAACAAAAACATCTGGGTATTTTTTGCCAATCGTATCAAAGACACTTTAAAATAATCAGAAAATCAAATGTCAAGTTGGCTTCTAAAATTACTATTTTAATTAAGTAGTTCTCTGTCACTTCAGAAGTTGTGAACTGCTTTTATTGATGACTTATCATTTAGTTTGACAATTGCTTATTGCCAGTAAGTTGTCTCTTTGTGTTCTGTAATATTATCACTGGATAAACCACTCTGGATTAAATTTTGTTGATAACCAAATCAGATGATACTTATTTTTCCTTCTTAACATCTTTGAAATTGTTCTCAACGAAATGGCATGAGTAGGGTTTAATATCTCCTTATTTCACATCTGAAAACTGACAAAGAGAGAAACCAGAATACACCAGAAGGGAAAAATTATTTGGTTTTGTGTGTGTGTGTGGTTTTTTTGTTTGTTTGTTTTTCTTTAGCTATCACCTGGCAGGACTGGATAGTTTGTTATGGCTCTAGACACAGAGTAAAACATTCAGAAGTAATTGTCAAACTTTCTTTCTAAGAAGGTAAGATAGGAGCAGCAGAAAGCACATGATAATGGGCAAATTCATTGCAACTCAGTCTGTGCAAATCACGATCTGTTACTTGGATTTGAATCATCATATTCCCATTCCTGTTGCAAAACAGAATTTATAAATAAGAAACTTGGAGTCTGTTTTATAATTTATGGCTAATGATGGAACTTGCTTCAAATTGGCAGTGGCAGCAACAATGTTTCTTACATAAGCTTCTTAAATGACATATGGAAAGCATTCCTAGCTTTTAATTCCTTTTCAAAAGCAATGTCGAGGAATTAACTGAAATAGGTATTGATGTTTTATAAAAGTGGTACGTAGGATTAGACACTACTGTTAATTAGTTAAATTAAACAAGGATCTTCTTGCCAAAAGTGTGTTGTTTCCTGACACACACATCCCCCTGATTTGTTGGGCTTTTTAAAAAAGCTGCTTTTATTTGTTAGCGCAGTGTTTGACTATTTATAGTATTGAACCCATATGTTGAGATTTGAGAAACCCAGACACTAGGAATGACTAAATGCTTAGTGACTGACTTGGTAGGTTATTTTTCATCATGTGTGCAATTGCATTAATGGATGTAGGTATGTTTGTAAGCATATGGAAATGCAGACTGCAGTCTTACAACAAAAATGGTCCTGTCATTATTGTACTTATCTCAAAGGTTAGGTCTAGAAAGCCTGTGAACGGGAACTGAAGTGATAGCAAATGAGGGAGCAGAGTAGGGGAGGCAGCTAGGATGGGGGCTTAAGCTCTGCAGCTTCTCCCTAAAATCTCCTGAAGAGTTTGTAATTCACTGACTGGTAAAAGCATTAGCCTTTATGGAAGAACTTTCTAATACCCGTGCCACAAATGTTAAGTCATATGTTGCTTTTCTAATGAACATCTCTAACATGTTGCACTTTCTTTGGGCTATAAATCGACTGGAACTGACCAAATCCTTCTGTGTCTTGAATGCAAAGGTCGCTGGTGTTTTAGGAGTATCTCAGTGGGATTCAATCAAATAATTGATTCAGAAATGGAAAGAGAGTGAGGTTTGTAATGATAAAGATTTGATACGTAAAGTAATTGTGTTATTGCTAGGAGTAGAAATTTCTGACTCTGTTTAATCCATTCTTGCCCCCTCTCTCCTTCTCTCTCCCTTCTGTCCCAACCTTGAGTAGACAGCCCAGCGGAAAGAGAGAAGAATTTTTTCCCAGGAAACTTACTCTCTTTTTCCACACTCTAAAGCAAATTCTGTTCTTTGTATAAAGAATTGTAGGTCCTTTTTCAGTATCTTTGAAACCTTAGGTGAAGTGATAGACAAACTGTAAAAAAATTACCTTGTGTTCATTTTACTACTTGAGATGCATGTGGTTAGGGTCAGAGCTGTCTCTCTGGCAACCTTCCTGCTCTTGCTGTTCAAGCCAAGAAGAACATAGAAGGCTCATCTTAAGAAATGCAGACTATCTTATATTAGGAGGTTTGTCTTTTCAGTACAAGCTAAACGTTTGTATGAGGGGTTTTTTTTTGTTGTTGTGTTGTGGGTTTTTGTTTTTAAGTTGCATTTGTACATTAATTTACGCTGCAGATCAAGTTACTTTCAGATAGTTCTGTGAATAATTATGCATGTTCCACGTTAAAATATTAATGGAGGAGATATTTGATTCCTTGGCATAGGATGAAGATTTTCCAGGTGAAGTGACTTGAGGTTGCAGAAGCCATGCCAAGTACTGCAGTGCCAAAGAAAGACTAGCTTATGCATATTTTCAGATGTACTTCTTACAATTAATTATCGCCTCACGCTTACCATCATGAATAAACTTGTAAACAGTCAGTTTTTAAACTCTTTAGGTTATGCTTATATGAATCACTTAAATATTAATTGTTCTGGGATACTGGTAAGGATTCTGGGGAAGGAAGCTGACACTTGAGTAGAATTTCTTAAGGTTTTCAAGAGCAAGGAGGAATTGGGAGGTGATTTTTAGAACATTATTGGGACTTGTTGTCACACTAACCTACATTCATACACGAAGAGGCACAAATGTTCTGTGCATGGCTTGAAAGCAGAAAGTTGCCAGGAGGGGACACCAGTGTAGTAGTCAGTTCATCTTTCTAAAGTTGCTCCTAAACTTTAAAACTTGGGTAAAATATTAGAGGGTTAATGGTGTTTTTGTGCTAATAAAATTGAAAGCATTGCAGTAAATGCACATTACATGCAAACATAAATGCTGGCATTTTACTTTTGAGTATCTCTTACCCAGGCTTAAAAGAGCAGAAATGCTATAACTTGTCTTTAAAATAAATATCAAGGTTTTAAAATACATATCCAGAAAGAATAAATTTGATAATCATCATAGGTGACATCTGTCTTCAGACTCAACAGGAAATACAAATGCCTGTGAGTCAACTATACGAGTTAGTTCTCAAGCACTCAAAAATCTGAAACAGTTTGTCTAAAGAGAGTAAAAAGAAAAGTAAAAGTCATATGCCACAAAGTAACATTAAAGAATCCAAGTGACTGTATCTAAGAAAAACAAGTTTGGCTTGATATTCTTCAGTATATCATGTTTGAAATGTGAAGTGATGATAGCGATTTTGAAAGATGGTACAATAATGGCCCTAAAATATCTGTATGCGTGTAATTCAGATATTTGTATTTCTAACAAGTTTTTGATAGCATTTCTGTTTTCTGTATGCACTCTCTGGATGATCGTTATTTACATTAGCTGGTAGTGGAGTACTAGGTTATTGCTTAGGGAGATTGATTTTTTTTTTTATTATTATTTTTTTTTTTACCTCATATTATAAAACCTAAAGGAAATAGTAATTCTAAAATCTGGGGGCAGGTGAATGAATGATTTCTCTGAATATTAGCCTTAGAGCAAACTATTTTTAAAAAAAACCAAACCAACAACAAACAAGTAAAATCCATCCCCCTCCAAAAACAAAAACCCCACAAAAAAACCACAACACCACCCAAACAAACCCTGTAACTCCTGCGTTTTGTTAACCCCAAGTCTTTAGTAGTGAAACAAATAATAATACAGTAAGTAATACTTATTGTAACACAAACTTAATTTCAAGAATTGGTAGCATGTGTGTGTGTCTTAACTAGATTTATTTAAGAACAAAGTTTATAAAACTCATGTCAGAATTAACTTTTTTAATACTACTCATATAAGATTTTGATATTTCAGTCTGATAGGAACCCTGGAAGTGTCTTATCTAGGCTAATTTTGATTTTTTCATAAAAACAAACAACACAAGTTTGAACACACCTTGCATCAGTGAGGGAGGAGAAGGGATGGGATTGTCAACAAAGATCAGGATTTTAATGTGTTAGCACATTAATTGAAACTTCTTTTTTGAAAAACACTTTTCCTTTGTCTATCAAACTTCCAGTTCTAAATAAGTGACTGAATTTCAGACCCTGTTTTTTGAGCGAGGAGCATTTGGGGTTTTGAAGGCAGGTTGTGGGGTGGTTTTTTTGTTTGTTTGTTTCAACAGTGATTTAATTATTCAAAATGGGGCAAAGAAGACACTGAACCTTCTTTAGGCACTGCTGTGCAATCATGTCTATCCCAGAACTTCTTGTTGGGCTGTGATGTGACTTCCAGTGAGACGGGAGCTGCCCTTCTCTAGGTGGAAAAATTAAAAGACTGGTAATACTTGATTAATAACCTCCAATTAATCTATGGGGTTTATTTCACACTGCTGTCCCATAGGTCCTTGCAGGTACAAGATGTTGCCAGAAGCAAACAGCTGAAATAAACCAAGGAAATATAACAAAATCTTATTTTTCACTAGTGGCAGAATACTGCCAACCCGTTGCAGCGTGGCTGGCATCGCTCTACAATTGAGAGTGTGGTAATACTCTAATAGCTGAGCGCTATCATCTTAGCAGTTAAGGATTTAACAATAAAGAATATTAATCCATAATTAACGTCTCATAATTATTGTAACAATACTACATTTGTATATCCAGAGTAAATTAGATCATTGTTTCAAGCGTTTCCAAACATAATATGACTTGGTTGAAGCAGCTAGGCTATTACATAGAAACCTGTAGTTCTGTGTAAATTGTTTTAAACACTTCAGACCACCAGATTTTTTTAGATAGAGGGAGTCATGTGATAAAAATGTTAAACTTCTATATGTGTGCAGATGGTTTCCTGAGAATCGTGTAGCTGGACGTGATGTAGGGATGGTCTGGTAGGGTTTGCTCTGTATACGGTTGAGTTCTGCGTGTCAAATGAACATTGTGAGTTTTGTCTACAGAATCTGTTACTGTAAAACTGCACGTCACAATGATAAACTTCTTGGTGTATAATATATTGTAGCAGATAGACCTGCTATTGGAAGAGAAACTTGTAGACAAGTTGAAATGGAAAAAAACTGAAATACTATTTATGTATACTGTCCATTTACACTGGTAGTGTGACTGGACTTGCCTTTGGCTGTGCCAAGATTCTGTTTTTCAAATGTTTAATTACTATAAGTACTTCAGTCTTCATTTTTAGTTAAGACCAACAATAGTTTGTCATCTCTCTCTCTCTTTTTTTTTTTTTTTAATTTGAAGTTGTTCAATTGTTTTCGCAGTTTGCTTTGAAATCTTGGGTCACAAGTGGCTTAAAAGGTGCAAAATCAGCAGCGGGCTTTAAACGCAAGCAAATTTCTGCTTGTTCTCATCTCAACAGTGGATTTAAAGTAATAATCTTCTTATGTAATCAGTGGAGAATGAATCATTTAACCTTTCTTTTTCTGTTTTTCAAGTAGGATGTCAAAACATTTTTTTCCTTTTTCATGTTCAGTGCTGCTTTGTGACTGTATATCAGTGTGTGTATGTGTGTATATATATGTAAAAAATTATATATATTTCTAATTAATACCTTAGCCTTAAAAAACAAGCCTGTCAGAGGCTGCTTGAAAGAGAAGTTGAAGTGAAGCTGTGAATGAATTTCCTCTGGCTGGCATTGAAGCCACACATATTGGTTATCTTGCTCATTAATTTTTCTTTTTCAGACTATTGAGGTTTTTGGAGTTTGCTTTCAGCATGTAATATACCACACACTTTACCACTCAGATTTCCTGTGATTTTTTTTTTAAGCGCTTTGGATGAGAATGAGTCTTTTACTTACAGGAAGTCAAATCTTCAGTGTTTACACTATAAGAAAGATGGAGACAGACTTCTTAGCAGGGCCTGTAGTTATAGGACAAGGGGTAATGGTTTTAAACTAATAAAAGAGAGGAGATATAGACTAGATGTAAGAACCTTTAAATGTCCCTTCCAGCCCAAACCATTCTACGATTCTATACACATTATTCCCATGTCAGTGTGAGTACATCTTAATTTTAAAGATGGGCATGTTATGAAAATATGAATAGCTTGCAGAATATTCTTGGGGTTTGCTATCTTAACTAAAAGTTGACTGTGGGATTCAAAATTGAAAAGATTTTTATTAGCCATGTAAGTCAAATTTACTTGCTGATTTTCTTGTGGTTTGTTTTTTAGCTTATTTCCTGTGAATCATGTTTGATTCAGGTATGATAACCTGAGTACAAACTGTATACTTTTTGGAGGACTTAAAATATTGGAGTAATAGTGAAACTTTATCCCTGAGCTGTTGGCCTGAAAACAAAAGTCAATTAAAAAAGCATTTGAAGTGTTACTGTCTCTAGTTTTTATTGAAGCATGTAGGCTTTTTCATATTGAGGAATATAAAGCTCATTAGATCAGTTAAATTGACTTTAACAAAAGGGAAAGCCATAATATGATGATTTTTAATCTGTGCTGGTTTTATTTGAAATGTCACTTTGATTGGATTTGCTTTCAGCAGGTTGAAGTGGTTGGTGTCTGACAGTAGGAGTTCTTGGTGAGGGTAGCTCTGCTGAATTGGTGGCAGCTTGTACAGAAGGAAAGCCGGTGATATCAGCGGCTAATCCGGCACTGTGCTGGATCTGGTGATTCAGTTGAGAATACAATTAAACAGCTGCATACCAGCTTGTGAATTTATTGTCCAAGTATATTAAATAGTGTCCCTGTTTCAGGCATCTGTCTGTGGGAACCCCCTAACAAGGACTCTTATATCAAGTATCTGATGGAAAATTATAATTACACACCTGTGTTGTGTAGTAAAGTTCAACTGCAAATTAGCTGCAGATCGTTCAGAGTTTAATTATCCTGTTCATTGCTTTAATAATCTTTCAATGTCTGTGGCTTGAGAATTACTCTCCTCTCCCTTCCGCAATCCATGCTACATTTATATCAATTTCCAAGGAAAAAGGGAACAGTCTGTTAAGCTCTGGGCTGCTGGAGGAAGATGCTCATATTTGGCAAGCTAGTATAATTTGAAGTGAAAGTCAACTCCATGCCATAGGTTGATGGATCATTCTCTATCTTGTTGAAAAGGATTTGGGAGAAGCCAGGGGAGTAGAAAAAACTGTTTGAATAAATTTGTAAGTTTAGGAAAAACCAAACCCTCGATTTGTAATAAACTGATACTGAAGTGCCATTCCTACTGGGCTTTACAGTAGCTGAGAAAAGCAGCCAAATACAGGAGAAATTATCTCTAGTAGTTTGATATGTCCTGTCTTCAAGATTTCTAATAGAATGTATTTGTGGTTTTTGCAGCATTTCCCAGGAACCGAGATAGCCAGAGAGAAGGCTTGTTTGTTTGTTTGGTTTTGAGAACCTACACAACAGCAGTCTGTGCTTCAGTGACTTCCAGAGGCAGAGACAATATCTTTGTATTTAACTGCACGTGATGGGTTTCTGTATTCACTCCTGAACCCACGCAAAGTCTCCATGGGTTGTTTTGGAGGCTAAAAGGAGCTCCATGCTGCAAATTCATGTATGAAGGACTCTTACATTTTCAGTTTTGAATTGCTACTGTCTCATTTCATTTGGTGTCTCCTGTTTTTTGTGTAGGTACAATGGTGTATTATTTACCATAAAATCCTGAGTGGTAAAATGATCTTTCTCACATCCTCAGTCTGAAGCCTGTCAATCTATTTTTGCTCCGTACATGTGGAAAGTGTTCTTCACCCTTTAGTCATCCTTGTTGTCTTTTTTTGGAACTTCTTGGGGGGTTTTTTTGTTTTGTATGTGTGTTGGGATTAATCTACAGACAAAATTTTCTGTGAATTCGAGATGTCAAGTCTATGCTAATGTATCTGTTACAATACAAAGGTTTTGTTCCATAATAGAAATGCCCAGCTCAGAGCCCACTATTGAATATGTAAAATACAGGGATTTTTTTTCATTTGCATCATGCTATGTTACCACTATTGAATATCACATGCTATTTTACTGCTTGCATTCCTAATCTTATAGAATTCCTCTGGAATTCAAGTGGGCTTTTGTTGTTGTTATCCTGAATAACATCCTTGGAATGAGATACTCTCTGGTTACATTCAACGTACTTATTCATCCCCTTTTTGAAATCAGGATGGGAGAGCATGTGTGAGCTCAAGCCCTTGCAGGTCTTATTAATTTGTATCCTTTCATTCTTTTGAACCAGTTACCATCTATGTGACGACTTTCCCTCTTAACCTCTGGCAGCTTAATTTCTTTGAGCAGCTTTGATGAGTGACTTCATGGGATGCTTTTAGGAAGACCAGATTCTCCGTGAGCTGAAAGGCCTGTGTGATTTTCTTTTCCTGTTGTGGTTTGGTTTTGTTTGCTTGAGTTTTTTGTTATTGTTGTTTGTTTATTTACCACTGCTAAGTCTGATAGATCTCTAAGGTATGGCTTTCCTTTTCGAAAGCTGTGGTGACTCTTCCCTATTGCAACAGATTTCATGCCTGTTAATTCAGTTATTTAGAATAGTTCTTACTGCTTTGACTGGTACAAACCATAGGGCTTACCTGGTCTGGAGTCCTCTAACTGACCCTAGAAGGTTGTAGAACTTACCATAGAGTCAGGGATCTTCCAATTCTGTGGAACTGAGGCAAATTGGATACTTTGGACAATAGATAAGCTCTGTGGTTACCGAATACCTGGCTGCTTCACCCTATTCAACCAATAGTTTAATTTGTTGAACATTCTGCCTTGAGTCAATGAGGTGAACAAGGGTGCCATAAAGGCTTCCTCAGCTGTGAGAACAAATACAGAACAATAATGTACCTTGAGCTTTCTGCAGTGACCTTGCCTTCTCTCAGCTCTGTTGACTTTTTGAATTGATATTTATTTATTTAATTTCTTTTTTGGTTGAAAGTCTTCCCGATTCTGAAATTTGAAAGAGGAGCTATGTTAGGCTTGAGATACAGGGAGATACTGTCTCTCTCTCTTGCACCCTCTACACATTTGCAAGTGATTCTTCAGAGTCTGCAATGTATTTATTTTTTTATTTGCCTGTTTGTAAGTTTTAATTGAACCTAATATTCTTCTTTCCATTTGAACACTTCCAGAATTCTTCTTTCAGTGAACTTCTCTTACCTTGCTATTTAGTGAATGCTAATCTCTCTTGCTTTCAATAAATTTGAAATGTGATACACATTTTCTTTGCAATATGTCACATTTTCTGTAACACAAAAGAGTTTGTCCTGCTTTTTCACTGCAGGTATTTCGTCAACTTAATTTTTGCACATCAAGAGACTTGGGAGGTGAGGCAGAGATCTTAGTGCTTGTTCAGATTGGTTCAGACCGTGCTTTTGTCTGTAATTCTGTATCGGGTACACAATCAGCAAGCTGTCAGAGTGGCATGATTTTCTAAATAGTTAATTTAAAATTCATTAAATGATTGTATTTGTTTTATAAATATTAAGTTCTCAGTCTACAAAAGGATATTTTTACTTCAGAATTCCTCCTGTTAATATAAAGAAGCAGCTTAATAGTCACGTGTGTATTCTGCAATTCAGAATGAGAGGAGAATTCAGATCTTTTCCAGATGGGATCTCAGCAGTTTTAACTCTGGCTTTATAATTTAATAAAAGAGATTCGTGCTATGTGACAGTTAGTGAATAAAGGATTGAAAATGACTATAGGTCTTGCAGCACAAAAGGGCTGCTGAGCTTCAGTGTTTCTTAGACAGAAACTTGTATTTGATGGGTTGTTTCACTTGTGTTATGTCTTGCATCCAAAATGGAAAAATATCTTATGCTGGTTTTGTTGATGCTAAATAGAACTGAAGGATATGTTTTCAGCCAGCATTGTCTGTAGTGAAGTTGCCCTAAAAAATTTTCTTGGACTTGTACAGTTTTTGCAGGGTAAGAAATTTGCAGAAAAATCAGTTGCATTGGACATTAAGAGTAAGTATTTAGATTGGATTCTTGAGATTGTTGGTTTTGAGCAGAAGTAAACATATTCATTTATGGAATCACTTACCTAGATTTTTTTTTAAATGGCAATCTGGGAATAAAATAAAATAAAAAGAAATGGCACTAAAACGTTGAATTTTAAAAACAGTCAAGAATTTACCTCACCAAGTGCAGTTTCTTTTTTGGGCTGTTTTCTCTTGCCCATCTTGAATGTGTTTCTAAAGCTAATGACTATTTTCAAAAGAAAAGCAAATTTGTTAAGAGAATTAGTGAGGGAGAATTCTGTCTACTCTGAGGATAGGTAGTGGGTTGTTTGTCTCCGTTAGCTAGAGCTTGTCATCAGGATCAGCACATATGGAGCTTGTATTTATGAAATGTGGTTGGTTCAGACCTGGTCTTAGTTTCAGACACTCTGTAATATAACTGTATAGAAACTTGGAAAACAACACCAACAATCTGGGCAGCAAAAGCAGTTTTATGTGTTCTGGCACATTGTCTGATATGATTTTCCAGATGAATCATCTATAGTCATATATTAAAGACCAAGATCCACTCTGCTTTTATAAGCTGTGAACAGCAGATATAAACCACCTTTTCCCATTATATTTATTCAAGAGCACAAGCACAAACTATTATATCTATAACATTTAGTATACCTATATTTAGGAAGGAAATTACAATCTAAATGGTAGTGCACAAACTCCTAGTTGACCATTCAATCTAATTGTGGTCATATGAAGAACGAAAGACTGAAAAGACAGACTTACCATGGGCTTGCGATTAATTAATAAGGAGTTAAATACAGGTCTCTGCTGATGTAGTAAATATATTTTGTGGATCCTTTGATGCCTCATTTGCCCTTTCATGCCATGTCATGTAATTGTCAAGTCCTCCATCATGAGGCCTTCAAACAAAGAAATGACATGGGGAGGATATCCATTGGAGAAGGTTCTTTAAGTCAGTAATGCCCTTTTGGTGGGATGTGTAAGCCCCACAAGATAGTTGAAGATTGTCTTCATCTGTTCTTTTTAGGTTTGCTACAGGTGTGCTGAGAGTGCTAAAATCAGGTGGAGTAAGAGACTTGTTGCTTTTCTGAATGTCTGGAGTTAACTACTCAGATAAACTGTGAAAACATATAGTGACAAAAATAAACACTGCAGACAAACACTATATTTCTATGGTATTTTTATGTCCTAGTCCTGATTTTGGTATTAATCAGTTCCTGGTGCCTTTAGTGATATGGCATAAGTTCATAAGATTTGTGTGTTCCTTTTTCACAACTATTTTTGCTCCTGATTGTTTGAATTTAGTATTCATGAGTAATGTTCAACATCTCTTTAATTTGCTTTGTATTGAAGGCATTGAGAGATGGATTTACAAAAGGGGAAAAAATAAAAGAAAAAAGTTGGAGAAGGCAAAATAACATATGGGATGGAAAGAAAAGCTGTAAACAGAGACAGTATTTTCAAATGAGATGCAAGAATAATCACAAAAGAAAAAAAAGCCAGAGAAATATACTTATTAGTGTAGGAAAACTTAAATTTTATACAATAGACTCACTGGAAATAGGCAGCACAGGCAAAACTATGAATAGAAACAAGAATATAAATGATATTATGTAAATAAGACAAAAAATTACTAATCTTTTGAACTTTGTATGTGTAGTTTTTCTTGTGGTTGTCTAGATACAGATATACAGTTTTTCCTGGTTTTGTTTGAAAAATGTTCTTTCCCTTTGAATAGGTGAGCTGATAGTTAAGATATAAAAACATAATAGCAATCAGATTTTAAATTGCTAAACGTTTCTGGAGTATATAGCTTTATGTAGAAAAGGAAGGCATTTAAATTTTAGGTATTATGTAGTATTTGAGAGAGGCATTTTGAGGTATTATTTACAGTAGACCAAACCCAGGAAAGCTGCTTGTGTGATTATACCAAAGCCAAAAAGAGACCTGAAAGAGTTTGTGTATAAGAGTCATGATAGTTGAATTCTTTTTACAATGTCAAAAAGTTTTGTGAAACTCAGCTGTATAGAATTTACTGAATTTATCATGTTTAGTTAAAAACATCAGTTGTATGAGTCAAAGCTTTTGATAAAATCTATCTAAAGCCTGATTACAAGCTTAAAAGTGAATCATACTTCGTTCTGAAACAGTGGTGAGTTTGATATTGAGACTTAAATTGTACCTAAACATAATACAAAACACTAATCTTATTAAAATGAGCTGCTCTGCTGTCAGAATAGGTGATCAAAGGTATTCATGTGTGAACTGTTGCTACGACGCTGTTAGAAAGGAGCAAAGATGTCTTAAGTATTCACCATCTGATTTCTTGATAAATATATTAAAAGAAGAAAAACAATACCTCAGTCATTAAACATTTTCTGTCTGTGTGCTGAGTTGACTGAAATTAATCTTGTTCCTGTAATACCCTCCTGGGGCTCACTGAACTCTGTCTTTATAGCAGCACACAGGAGTCTGGCACAGTTTGTGTGCTGTGCTTTGGTTTGGATATCAGCGCAGAAACTTCGGAAAAATGTTTCAGCTGCCAGGTCTGAAGTTAGATTTTTAATTTAATACCAGCTTTGTCAGGTTCAGAAGATTAATTATTTTTTGGAAGTCCTATGTACAGGGTAGATTTTCCTACTTATGTATTAATATCTTTTTTTTTTTTTTTTCAATAGATGTTTGTTAGTTGGTAAATTGTCAAATTTATACTCACTGTAAAACTTTCTTACTAAATTCACATATCTTGGAACTCAAATTTATGCCATTGTAAAGGAACTATTTCAAGTTCAGTGGGAGGCTTCTTTGCAAGTAGCACTTTGCATTAGTTGTGAAATGGAAGTATTTTGGTTTTATGTGCTATTCATAGCCCCTTTATATTTCATTATTGTAGCTACAATTTGTAGGTCATTAAGAGAATAAAATACAGATTAATCAAAAGAAGGAAAAAAAACTGTCCTGAAATTTCCTTAAGCTCCTTGAAAGAAGTTGGGCAGATGTCTAAGAAATGCAGAGGGGTTTTTTTTCTGTAAAGATTTGTCTTATGGGGGAGAACATAACCACAAAAATTGGACATTAGAGCAGACCTTTTGAACTTGTAAATTGTTGCCTAGCTCAAAGAGAAGTCTCATGATTTGTGCTCAGCTTGATGGGATTTGGGGAAGCAAAGGTGAATAAAACTGAAACAAGAGAACAGTGTTTACTTCGATGTTAATTGTTTTTATTAGCAATTTCTTTTTCCCTTTCATCTTCTATATGTGGAAACTAAAAAGTACTGATTAGGTAGATAAAGATTTGTACAATTAATCTTTCTTCAATGGCTTTTTTTTTTTCTTTTTTAATGCCTGAATGAAAACATTTCTCACTTAGGAGGCAACTCTTATGTTAACAACATCTTGCATTCTAGAAATATGTTGTCTTTCACCAGTCTGAATCTCTGCGGAAGTTCAGAGAACAATAACTGAGCGAATGATGAAAAGTTAGATGATGGGAGAAGATAGACTTAGATAAAAATGTGAAATATGATTTAATAGTAGTTTCCTTTTTCTTTGAAGAATTCATTAGCTGGCAAGGAAATACTGAAATTCTTATCCAAGAAACAGGCTTTTCATCACCTAATGGTAGACTCTAGAATTCATTTGAATTTTGCAACCTGTACAGATCTTGTAGCAAGGGTTGTTTTTTGTATGTATTGGTGTAAGAAAACTAACTGCCAAGGTATTATGTGATTGAAAATCAAATGAACTCAGTTAGTGTTACATGATTATAAATAAACATCTTTTCATAGTGATGTAGTGTTATCTCTGGAATATGAAATGGGATGTTTCAGTTTGTTCATGCAAATCAGGCTTAACTGTGCCATAGCTCTATTGTGCATCTTGACTTTGGGGTTTATGCCTGGAAGGAATTTCTGAAGTGAAAGTACTTCCTAGCATTTTGTGTCAGTTCAGAGGCAAAGAACAAGGGTGAATGTTGAAATTATTACCTTAGTAAATATTTTGTTTTCATGCCAAGAGGATTTTCAAAGCATAGGAGTGCAGTGTGAGAGTTCTTAGGCTTCAGATCACTTACAGCTGAAGCTGCAGATTCTCATACTAAATACAAACATTTTTGCCTGGATACAAAACCTCATTTTTAAGTTAGTTGTAGACATTAGTGAAGCTAAGAATAATATCTTGCTTCTCTACCAAACATTGTATTAACTTTTATCTACCATACTAAAAGCAGAGGATTTGATATGTACCTTCCAAGCAGAGTTGAGTCCAAATTCAGTGATATCATTTCTATGCCCAGCTGTGGTAGAGACCAGGAGGTGGGCTGTGTTGGTTTTTATAGAGCAGCTTTTAAAATACAGCATTTATAAAGTAGCCTGCTTGGCTTTGCTTTCAGCTTGAATGATAAGCAGGAAAGCATCTTAAAAAACCAAAAGTGCCTGGGGCATAGCTTTTCTCTTCCCACAAGAAGGGAAAGACGTGGTGTATTCGCTTGAAAAAAAGAATATACAATAAATATGGAAAGTGGCCTGTGATCTAAAGAAAACAAAAACATAGAAGACTTCTGTACTACTTGTGTCTGTCTGTGGGTGTATTAAAAGATGTTAATCTCTAAAGGGAAAGGGTTTGAATATCTCTTTTCTTTGGCGTAAGATTTTTGCATGTGAATAACCTGGCTTTTGATATCAAAATTGTTTCATTAAGAAGCTAAATAGTTTCTTTATGTATAAAGAGATCTTAAGTAGAGGTAAACTGCATTGGAACATAAATCACTTTTTAGTTCTCTAGCCTTCCTTCTTGCTTCCCACATTCTAAAAAAAAAAAAAGAAAAAAAAAAGAAAAAAAAAAAAAGCTGCCCAGAAATCAAAAGATGGGATAATTCTTAAATTGATTTGGAGAATATTTAACAGATTTGTTGTCTTTGTCTGATTTATGAATTGTGCTGCTTAGTGTGCAAACCATATGCTATCCTGAGAAGGTTTTCAGTCTGTTACAGTGGCATCATGTAATTTCATTGAAGCACATGATGACAGTGTTTAAGCCTTAGGATGCCTTACAAGGAAGTAGTGCAAATAATTATCTGTGCGTCAGTGCAGATTTAAAAAAAAAAAAAAAAAAAAAATCAATCCTGCTTGGTGGCTGAGTTTTCCTATTCCAATTAACGATTTTAGATTTGACTTAAAGTTCGGAAAATGTTTGGAAGTAGGCCATCTCATGCTGAGATGAAGCATCAGGCCGTTTTAAATTAGATACTGAGCATGCTCATATCGAGTACCCACAGCTTTAGGTTTTGCAGTGTGTCTCGGTTCCCTGTTAGCAGAGCTGTCATTCAACTGAAGTAGAGGAGAGCACAGCATGCCCTTTTGTCATCTTTCTATCAGTGCACATATGATTTCTCTTGGAACTGGAAACTCGAGATGTGAGACAAGCCTTGCTGTTAGATCGCCAGTGTTTTTGGTGAGTCGATATTCATCTCTTTCCTTTCTAATGCCTTTAGATATCTCTGATAAAACTCAGCTTCATGCTTCTCTCTATTCTCTAATAATGGTGTCTGTTTGAAATGTCTCTGCTGTCATTCACTTCAGTAAAATAATTCTGGACATATGTATTAATTTCTTTACCGGAGAAGAATTGCTTTTTTAACAGCAATGCTAGGCTGTTTTGCTCAGAAGTCCAAAAAATGGGCATATATATTTTTTCTTCTGACTTCAAATGAGCTAACTATTCTAAACATAGCAACAGTTCTTCAAGCGTCACTTCTCAGTCGTTTTTCATTTTATATTCTTAATAAATTGGTTAAAAACCTAGATTGTTTTGTGCATCTCATATTTTAGAGGGTGTTTGACTAGTCTTGCAAGAGAGAATTTTATTTATATAAGACAGTCCTGAAGGATTCACAGTACTTGGTTTCAACACAAATTGCTAAACAGGGTAAGTTAACTGTTGTCATATCTTAGTTTTTCTGATAGATGTGCATGTATTTTCTTCTTTAACCAGCTGAGAAATAGAAAAAGACATCTCCTAGTTCTTTGTTGTGACTGAGATTTTGCACCTTGGTAGGATGTAGTAGGAATTTCTGAACAAATTTATAGTCTTTATACTAGCTAAAGCGAATGTTTGATACAGCTTAAAATTTAATTAACTTTTAATTAACTGTGGATATGCAGGATTTATGATTCAAGGTATTATCAAAGCTTAGTTCTTTCACTTGATTTAAAATCTTATTTTCCTCCAAGACCATCTGCAAAATATGACTTTCAGATTTTTTGACTGGAATGCATTTAACTTGTAGCAAAAAGTCACTTGGCAGTATATTTTAAAACATCTACGCTGGGGTTGTAAAAAGCAGTGAGTGAATTGATAAACTCTAACACCACTCTCCCAACCTCTCCCCTAAAAAAAGTTGGTTCCTAATTGCACTTATCTCCCAGTGAATAAAGATGATTTAATATCATGATTGAACTATGTGTGTGTTTTAAGGTTTCAGTTCTGACATACTAGAGTGACTTCCTAAAATACAGTTCATCACTGATTGGAGGTCTTAATTACAAAACATTCATTTATAGTTTGGGATTGGGAGGGTTGTTTGTTTTTACCATCAGATACTCTTTATCCTGTTGTGATTGTGTGTATAGACTTCAAATAGCCTTCTGGCTAAAAGATTTTAATTACAATGGGAAAAACTGCTTGTCAGCTAATTCACTGAGCCTGACAAAAGAGATTGTTACTAAACAACCCCTGTTATGATTCCCATTGACCTGATTCATGGGACTAAAATCAATAAACCTATAAGCTGCATCATGTCCTGGTTGGAAGCGAGACAGGGCAGAGAGTGGTGTGTGTCAATCTTGAGTACTTGAACATTAGTTTGCTTGACCCCCTGATACAGAGTTCTTGGGGGAAATGATTTAAATGGATGTAATAGTTAAGATTTTTATTAAAGCCTGCAGATAATGCATTTAATTGAGGCCCTGCTGTGGCAGAGGACTGTCATAATCCATCAGAAAACCTGCACTTTGGCTGCCAAAACAGGATTCTAGCGTGTGGCTTTGACAAATGATGAGAGAGAGACAGCAAGGGGTAACTACAAGCCTGTGTTGTGCAAAATATATTGCTATACTGACTTGTTATCTTCAAAGCACATTATTTCTAATACTAAGTTTTTTGTTCTTTTAACTAGAATATGTCATTTCATAATGGTGTGGTGCCTCCAGGTGCCATGAGCTGTGTGTCTCAGATGTGGAAAATACTGCACAGCTGTACAGATTTACCAGAGGACAGTTTCTAGATGAACAGCAAACCTAGAAAACTTGAGAACTTATAGGAAGGGAACAAAAAGATGAGAAAGGTAAAGACTTGCATGAGCGACTGCAGAGCAGTCAGTGGGATTGGCAGTGTAAGAGTTATAAAAGGTTATAACAGAGTTAGAAAGGGTAAAGAAATTAGCAATTAGCTGTTTTGGCAGTGTTCCTTTATCACTGTCAGCATGCAAAAATGTGAGATTGCTGTTTGGGATTGCTGAACTTAGTATGATTCTGGTGAGAGATCCCTTTGAAAGAATTAAGATTGAAAGTATAAAAAGTCATATTTTATAGGTTTTATACGGGAACAGTTGTTAGTCTCAAGGAAAGCAGAAATTTGCAAGTGTTAGACATCTCAAGTTATTTTTATAACCTTGATCTTGTCTATTTTCCTTTTCAGAATAATGTTTATTCTTTCTTTTGAAGTAAGTGCTGACTCTGGTTAGTTTTCCAAAAAGAATAATTCTTAGATTATAAAGGTTAACTGAAGTTTTACTCTTGTCTATACCCATTTTATTTGGTATTTAAGTCCACTTTTGGTCACGAGTAGCATACATAAAAATTTGCATTGTGTTTATGATCTTAATGATGATTGTGCATAAATAGGTGAATTTCAGATCTCAGAGAATCTGACACTCCTATATTAGCTTTGGTTTTGCTGTAATTTCACTCTGTGTTAGTTTTGTTAATTTCTTTATATGTGTGTGCATGTATATATATATGTGTGTGTGCATGTGTATATATATATGTGTATGTATATATATATACACACATAGAGAATATGCAGTGAGGGAAGGTGAGTGTGTGTTAGGGCTGCTGGTTGTACAAGCTTGTTCAGAATGCACTTAAATTGCACTGAATTGAGAACTAAAATGAAAAAAAGATATTTTTATTCAATTTCAAACAATGTCATTCATTCAGTCATTTTACACATGCCAGTCATCAGTAGGACTTTATTTTATTTTACTGTTTTTTTGAAGAGGATGAAAAGTTACTGACTTGTGTGGTGCTTTTTACTAGGAGAGCAGTACACCCATAAGGATGTGGTAATGACTAGTCATTCTGAGGAAGTACCACTACTGAAATAACATTTAAATAAACTTGGTGCTGCTTGAATTTTTAAAATATAAATGTTTGTACAGAACTAAGGGAAAAAAAAAAAAAAGGATGTGGAATTTAGGGATGTGGAGTGAAGGGGAACCTCTTGTGCATATATATACATATGTGTGTGTGTGTGTGTGTGTATATATATATATCACTTAAGCTGCCTGCATCTTGTTTTTTTGAATGATTAAAATCTTTTGGACACTGAAGGCTCAGTCTCTTTCCATTCACATCTTCTAAATGAAAGATTCTACTACTGCTGACAATTGCACATGCTGGGTTCATGTGCCAGATGGAGAGCCTGTGACAATTTAGGCTGAAGGTTGTGTCTAAAAACCTTGTCAGCATTCTGCATCAAATCTTGACCCATTTTAGACAGTATTCTACAATCTGATACTTTCAAGAGAATAATGCCATTTTTTAGCTTCTTATAGAGTGGAGGGAGGAATGGAGCTATATTTCACAAGCATGATATAAATTAACTTTTCCAAATGAAAAAGGAACTGCACACCAATTTATTTTATTTAAAATAATTGGCTGTAATGTCACTGTTGGGTCTGAGATTTTAGGGGAAAATAAAGAGGGCATTATTAGTTCTTCCTATATGTATGGAGCATAAAATGAGAAACAGGTTTATTAAAGTGAAAACCTAATATGTTATAAGTTGCTTTATTTTTAAAAAATCTTCAACTTGTTTGTACAAAGAGAGTGGAAATGGTAAGGAGTTGGATAAGTCTTGGCAATACCAGCTGAGAATTCTCTCTACTTTTACAGTACATTGAGGTTTAAAATGGGTATTAGATCCAGTCATGTGAACTTTGGCAGATTTTAGCCATGAGTGTACTAGGTCATTGCAATTCAGTAATGAATTGGTATTTAGTGGGGATGTAATAAAAAAAAAATAGAAAATTATTTTGTATGAAGTAGATGTTGGGAGCTTTACATTTCCTAAAAGAAGACTAAGAGTAAAATGTTTTGTGGATTAGAATTTCCAGCCCCCCAAGAAAGCACAGGGAAGAGAAAAAAGGAAAAACAAAAACAAGTACGGGAATGTTTCTCAAAGCAGCACATAAGTTTTGATTTCTTTCTATGTGTTTTCAGCGTGGTACATCACTTGCCTTTATGTATGTACATGTATCCATATTTTTTAAGAGAATCTGGAATATTATTTTATGCTCCAGAGAACATCAACATTTGAAATGGTTTTTAGGATATTCAGTGTTATGCAGGCTTCAGCCCTCTGGTAGAGAGGCAATAGCTTAGTATTAAAACATCTCGGTAGCTTTAAGAAAACTAGAATTGCATTGTGCGTTCTTGTGCACAATTAAATTTAGATTAGTTTTATGTGCCGTGCAGTGACTTATTTGTTTCTAAACCAATCACAAATTTATGCTCTTCCAAAGCATGACCATTGAGAAAAAAGAATGAAAAGTTAATTTTTAAGTACTTCGGGCCATTTGAAGGGGCTTGTATGCATTTCATATCTTGTGATACATTCTTCTCCAAAAATCTTCAAACACTAAAAAATGTCCATGTTCTGTAGTTTCCCATTTATAAAGACATGATTATTTTAATCAATATTCCAGTATTTAAAGTTCATTCACAATTCTGTCTGTATTTATATTTTGGATGCTCCCTTTGCATCTTTTGCCTTTATATTTAATAATGTGTGCAGGTTTTTTCCAAGGGAATTAAGTAGATGTCATAACATAACCATGCAGTGTTGGTAAATTGGTGTGCAGTTGGTAGATAATATGTAATTTTCATGAAAATTAACATAAAGACTTTTATCAGTGAAAACAAGGTGTTTGGTGACAAAACTGTAAGTAACACCTTTACTGGAATGATTAAGGACCTTCAGGGTTTTGATAGAATAATACTTGCTGTGGAGACCATTTACAGAGGTGTCTATTTTTTATTTATTTATTGCTATAGTAAGTGTGACCCATGATTAAGTTAAAAACAAAAAGGCAAAAGGACTTTATTGCACCTTTTAAAATTGTGTCAATTCTTTCTGGCAATGTGTTCAGTATATGATGGGGGTGTTTGAGGGAAAAATGTTCTGAGAATCAAGAAATGTGAACAGGTTTTCAAAACTGTCGTTAAAAAACTAGAGATCAGTACAATTTTGAGCAATTTTAATAGTTAGGAATTTGTCTAAGACATTGTATGTTACCTGGGAAATCTAAAATAGACTTTTTCTTTATTTTTCACTGTTCTGAGAAATACTATGGAACTTTTTTTTTTTTTATCTTCCTCCTGAAGAAAATAACCTGAGATATCAAGGTTGTCATATCCTAGCAGAGGATGAAAAGACATGACTTAATGCCTTTTTCTGTAATCTGTTTCATCTCTCACTGCCCAGTACATGTGTTTTTTATACGAGCAAAAAAAAAAGACAGGTATCTTCAGTAGCCCTCACGTTGAGGCTGTCAAAATAAATACTTTAGTGCTGCCTTTGGAAGTATCTCAAAGTTCAGTGTGGTTCTAGTCATAACGTGTGTCTTGCAGAGGCAGCTTCCGTTACCTGTCCGGTAAAGTCAGGTTACCTGACTTTAAAACACGGCTGCTGCTCCGTGGATCACAGCAATGCTGGTGGGAGGCAGGATTTGCACAGATGATGGAAAGAGGGGGTGGTGTGAATCACAGAAAATAATTGAGAGTGATAGAATTTCACCATGATCCTTAAAATTATATCCTAAAATGTAGCTTACAGATGCTGGTTATGGATTGGCACTGGTTAAGAGGAAAAGGAAAACCAGCTACGGACCGGCTTACTTGAGCCCTTGGGAGTACTACTTACTGACAGTAAGCAGCTGAGACCTTTCTTAACTGTTTTCTAGACCTAGTGAGTTTGATTTTTAAAACTGGTACCTGGTAGATTTAGCCTGAATTTAATTTCTAACTGCTTCAATGATCAGAAGAGGTTGAGAACACACGGCCTTCCATGACAGCATTAATATCTCACAGTTTCAGTTGCATTCAGTACCTTTAATGATGGGGAGTATTTTATATCATGATAGTGCATATTGGAAATGGAAACAGAGTTTTACTTAACCAAGGTCACAGAGGAAGTCTAATGAAGCAGAAAGTGAAGCCAAAGGGCATATCCCTGATGCAATTAGCTTGATGTTGGGATTTCTGGATGACTGTCAGTGAAATACCTCAGGTACTAAAATGCATGTCAGTGCAAAGCTGCACCTGGCCCCACAGGGAGAAAAGCCAAATAGCCCCAGGGAAACTTTTTGCTCAATGAGGCTGGACTGTTTTTGAGATTTTTAGCTGCCAGCTCTGCATTATCCAACCTAGAAATTCTCAGACTGTTCTGGTAACTTAACATGGCTCTACCCTGTAAACTGGTAAGTTTAAGGTCCTTATTTCATCAACCTGGGACCCTGATCACTAAGATAATCTTGTCCTCATCATGTCCTGTAATGATTCTCATTTGCAGGGTACTTTCATCTTGATAATCTGATCCATTGGATGCAGTTTTTTATTTCATTAATATGTCTGTGTTAAAATCAAGTAAGAAAAATTTAGATTTTGTTTAAACAGAGATATGAAATATATTAATTAGTGTGGGTCTTCAGCAAAGTTTGATATATGGTTTCTTAATTTTTTGTTACAGTGACACATCTATTAGAGCAGCAATGTGTCATCTTCTGACAACTGTGCTGAAGTGATGTTGAGAGTTTTTGACTGCAGGCTCCTCCTCCATTTTCACATAAAAATTTCTTAAAACTTCTACTGCACCTCTGTAAAGCTGGACCAAAGTCTGAGAACTATATGAAAGGGTAGTAACACAGCAGTCAAGGGAAGAGAAGCTAAGAAATGTCAGAGTAACTGCAGTGTGAGTGCATGGAGGTGTGTACATGTGTCTATGTAAGTGTGGCCAGTACTTCACATCAACCACCACCACACTGTAGTTTATCTAACACTTCCAGACTTTCTGGTCCAGTAAGCACTTTAGTTTTCCAGACTGAATTTTTTTCTCTTGTTACCTCCATAGTTTTATTTAAAAGATTAAATGAAAATGGTAGAGCCATTGTTTTAAAATGTTTCCAGCTGGTTCTCTGCAAAGCTCTGATGTGCTTGTAGCATTGAGGAAAAGTTCACAGTTTGGAAGCCTGGACCTTTTTTCATTGAAAAGCATTTCAGTCTGTCTGCAAATAGTGTATACTTCTAATTTTTTTTAACTCTTGAGACCTCTTGCACCCACCAATAGCATTCTAACCGCTAACAATCTAGGCATTGTGACTGGTGAATATACTTCCAGTTCTCTATAGCTTTCTCATACAGAATGAACATAGACATTCAAGTGAAGAATTACAACAACAAGTCATAATAATCAGTAAAACCCTGCTGCTCTTGATCTAGAAAGTAAATTAGTTGAAGACAGTAGATTCCTTTGCTGATTCTGTTGACATCACAGTCCTTACTCTGGAGGCAGAAATTATAATTTACAGATGTTCTGGTTTGAAGTTACTCACAAATAATTCTAACACGTCATCTGTGTTAGAAACAGAACCCAAATACGTAGAATAAAGAAACTTATAACTTTAAACTAGGTGATTTTTCAGAGTGTGACAAATCCTTTATGACTCTGGAGGTGGTTACCAGTAATTCTGTTTCTGTCAAAACATTAAATTCATGTTTTCTGACAGGCAGTATTCACTTGTGTAGCTAATAGATCTGGAATTTATTCTGCCAAGAGCAGAACTGTTTAGAATGTGAATCTTCCCATAATTATTGGGAAAAAAATGTTTCTTCTCAGTCTTGAATACCGAATATTTGAAACCCTGATTGTTTTTGATATATCAAAATGACTTACCTAATAGTATTTTGTTTTATTGGACTTCAGCAGAATGTATGCATGGAAACCATGCCAGTGAAGATAAACAACCACTGTGCACTGGTATGAACACTTTCAAAATCATTAACAGAGAGTGGGAGAAAAAATATTATAAAGCTACTTCTTGTACCATCATACTAATCCTCAAGGGAAGTGTGCAAAATGCATTTTGAGAGACAAACATGGGAACAAAATTCAGAAATCTATCAGATCTTAAAATTCATGAACTCAGTGGTTTTATACCACGTAATTTTCTTGTCCACTTCAGCTAATCCTACCATTTTAGCACCTTCCCCTTTAGGGGGAGAAAAAAAGGAAGAATAATAATAATAATTAAAAAATATTATTATCAAATCTTGCTCCCCTCTACTGGACTCTTAACTCCTTCTTTTCTCAGCTGGTTCGATAAAAATGCCTAATTTCAACTCAGCATGATGGTTTTCAGCTTTCCTGAATCAGTGAGCACTGCTGCTTTTATTTCAAGCTTGAACAATGGTTTTTGCTTCATAAGCTTGTAACTCATTTCCAACATTGTCGGTAGATGTAACAAAAGATGCTGATCCTTGTGTAAACCTTGCCTTCAGTGCAAGGCTTGTAGTAATGCTAATATCAACATTTGGCATGATTACTCCATGCAGATAGCATTCATTTTACTGACAGAATATATGAACATACTCTTTCTAGATGGGTTTGTCAGTTCTTTGTTTTGTTCCTCAGAATAAATAAGGGAGGTGAAGGCTGGCGAGAACCACTTTATGACTATCCAAGGGCTTTGACTTAGTGCAGAACAACTTTGAAGTGTGCGGGGAAAAAATAATGCAGGTTGTTATTTATCTGTGTTAGAAGTAAAGGAGTGGTAATGGAATCCTTGGAAATAAGAGGGAAAACTCCAACTTAGAAGTTATTTAGATGCAATTTAAATTATATTTATTGTAACATCCTTTGGGGCTACTCTAACCTATAAGATAGCTTTGAGTTTCTGTAAACGTTGCCCATTTAAATATATTTAAAAGAAGTGCAACATATAGGTGGTTTTCAATCCCTATGTTGGAGAATTTTTGGATTGCTTAAAACCACTGGTAAATTTAAGAATTAAGCTTTGAATGAACTTTCTTAAGTTGTACTTACCTGCAGTGGGTTCAGTTTGGACCAGTGCGATTTGCTAATTGATTTTCTTAAATACAGTGTTGAAAGGCTTGTGTTAATGTTTTGGACCTTCAGCTGTTGGTTCAGTATCTCACCTCAGTCAGTGCTTGAAATAAAAAAACCCCTGGGATTCTTTCTTATCATTCCTTAAAGTTACTGAAGGTGGCTGGTTAAGTAATCACAGGATTATTCGGTTAGAAAGGGACACAGGACATCCCTTGTCCAACCTCCTGCCCAAAGCAAGGTCAGCTCTGAGCTCAGACCAGGCTGCTGAGGGATTTATCCTGTATGATCCTGAGAGTCCCGAAGGATGGAGACTCCACAGCCTCTCTGGGCAACCTGACTGTCCTGCATGAAGATATTTTTCCTCATGTCCAGTCTAAACCTCTCTGGTTTCCATTTGTGTTGTCTCTTAACCTCTGGCCATGCTCCACTGTAAAGAGCTTGGCTTCATTTTTTTTTTTAAACCTTCCTTGTAGGTACAGGTAGACTGCTGTTAAGATCTCTGAAGCCGTCTCCTCTCCAGGCTGTACCAGCCCAGCTCCCTCAGCCTATCCTCACAGGGCAGGTGTTTCAGCCCCTGACCATCTTGGTGGCCTCTGCTGAACTTGTGACAGTTTCTCTGTAGGTCCCTTCCCTCAGTCTGCCTGGATCCCTCTGTATGGCAGGCCCCACCCTGCAAATTGGTGTCATCTGCAAGCTTGGTCTAATCTACCTACTTTTGTCATTTTCTTGAAGCCACCTAGGCTACTTGGCCATCTCTTAGTGTTAATCCAGCCAGATGATAGTCTCCAGTGAAATCTTTAGTCATGTCATTGTACATTGGCTTCAATGTCACTCCCTGTGAGTTACCTGGGTTGATGCCATCTACTTGCTTGCTGCTGAGCCTTCCCTGGAGCATGCAGTTTGAACAAAACCCTGTCTTGATGAAAGCAATAGTCCTTCCACATTTGTGTGACTAAATTGAAAGCAAGTTTGTCAAAGGGTTGCCACAGCAGAGTATCTAGTGTTGCTTATGAACAACTGCTGACATGCAAGCGTTTGGTTATTTAGAAAATAGCACATGACACTTTCCATCAAGCTTTTCAGTAAGACATCAATATCCCTGTCAGGAATTTTGGAACGTTACCTGTTAATGCTCATGGGTACTGCTGTGGCATTCCTCTGTTACACAATGGCTTAATTTTATATTTCTAGTGAACATTTACCAGACTTGTCGCACCCGTGACGCTTTTCTGTGGCTGTTGGCTTCCTCCCATTGAATTCACATTTCTAAGACTCTTGGATTAAAAGTCACATTTCATAAGTGGTGTATTAATTTTAAATAGAGGTCAGTTAGTTATCAGATGAGGCTAAATTGCATATAAGATGCAATTCATATAAGCCAAAAGTATCTGAAATAACATCATTTTGCAGTCAATCTTTGAACAGAGAAGACTGCCACTTACATAAGTGTTTACTGTATCCAAGGTATAACCTCAAAGTTACACTAATGTCAGAATTATTTTTGTAAATATTCATTTGGTTCACCTTCCAGAAAATACTATTTTTACTATGCTCACTTTTTAAAAAACTTTTCGAAGCTTATGAGAAGGGATACATCAGAACTCAGATAAGAGTAGACAAGTGATATCTGTGCAGCAGCAGCTTTCTGTGAGATGTTTTTTTTGAACAGAAGAATGCTACTAATACTTCTATGAAAAGTATTTTTATTCTTAGAGATGATCTTTTTTCATCGTAACCAGAGAAAATGTCTGTCAACATTAGGATTAGAGATCAATTTAATATGTTTTCATTATCAAATAATTTATATTTATCAGTTCCTAAAGTTTTTTGCATAAATGTGGGTTCAAGGTGAATGTTGGTTTAGACCTTTTTTTTTTTTTTTTTTTTGTAGAATTCCTTTAAGTACTAAAAATTTTTGGCTTGAAGTACCTTCAAGAACAGTACTGTATGAGCAAGGGATGCTTCTTTAATGGCCTTCTTCTGGATTAATTTTATTTTGCCACTGGGGGGAGCAGAAGACTGTCACAGGCTTCAGGGAGTGGAATAAGAGTGTTTGTCTTCTAGTTCAGAAGATTCAGGTCTTAGTGCTGACTGCAGGAGACTGCAGGTCCTTCATGTCTGGCACATGCTTGAAAATGTGTTTTACAGTGAATAAAATTCCTAGATAATCAGTTTTCATGATGGCTTTTTTTCTGGAGAGTTACATTCTAAATTTGGACTGTATTAAACTTGAAGTGTATTTTAGAAAAGGAAGGGAAGGAAATATCCTCTACGTTTTTATTAGTTTGAAGAGTAACTTGTGACTGGTTAAGTAGAATGCTAAAATTCTTCTCTGAACCTTTTTTTTTTGCAGCTGCACCTACTGGCAAGCTCCCTCTCAGCATGAGGGTGCAGTGTGAGTGACTCCAGCACTTGGATTGGGGTGGACTTTGCTTTAATAGAAGCAAATACTGTAGCTGACAAATGTTTTTTGGTTTTGGGTTGTTTTTTTTTTTTTGTAAATTAGTATGTGCGTGGCTGTTGCTTTAACCAGACATTTGCTTTAATCTTCTGGAAGTAAATCTAGAAATGCCATTTCCTACCTCTAAAAGCATTGGAAAGGAAGAAACAAATTCATTTTTGTTGTTTCTTTTTCATTTTAAACGCATAGAATCAAAAGCTGTATATATGTAGGGTACTATACATATGTTATTCTAGAAAAACTAGCAATTCTAAATGCTGACTGTTTATTCTCAAGCTCATTTAAGGTTCTCTATGACTGTTTGGATGTCACTGTAATTGAGAAAAAGTGTCTCACGGGCTGTTGAGGACTTGCCTTCCCTGCTAAGGTTGCTGGACTGGTAATGTTCATGCTACGTGCAGGTTTTATTAGGTATTTTTAACCTGTTTAATGTTTGGGACAGAACAAGACATTCCAGTTGCAAGCCAACATTGGGCTTTCCCTTTGGAAAAACTTGTTCTGTCTGTTCTACCAACAGCAAACAGTCAAAATTCTGAATTCAGAATTCATTAATATTTTTGTTTATGGTGTATAGAGCTTAAACTAAGCAGAGCAAGCTTAAAGAAATGCTGGATCAGTGCTTTCAGTCATCGATTTACAGCAATTTCATGGATATAGCAGAAATAGCATAAGACAGCTAGGTCCTGGAGCCTACTAGCAATCTGGTCCTGGTTGCAACCAGGACCGGTCAAGTCTTTTCTATGGGGTTATTTGTTGTTCTGCCTCTTCTTTCTTGTTTTCATAGATACAAGCTACCTCAAGCCCTTCCCTCTGCTTTGTTTTTTAATTGGACCTTCAGTTATAAGTTATTTTCTGACTGGTGTTTGAAACAGCTATGGATTCTTATCCTAGGAACATAACCATCTGAGGATGCTGAGTGAGCTGGCAGATGTCACCATGAGACTGGTTTGGTTTTTTTCAGCGTGGATGACACTGGTGACTGGAAAAAGGCAAACATTACTGTTTTCAAAAGAAAAGCAAGAATGAGAATCCAGGGAGCTAAACACTGGTCAGTTTCACCTC